>NC_061513.1:77801437-77820642 GCF_022539505.1 Lolium rigidum
GGATAAATACCATGTAGTAGGTAGGTATGGTGGACACAAATGGCATAGTGGTTGGCTCAAGTATTTGGGATGCATGAGAAGTATTCCCTCTCGATACAAGGTTTAGGCTAGCAAGGTTATTTGAAACAAACACAAGGATGAACGGTACAGCAAAAACTCACATAAAAGACATATTGTAAACATTATAAGACTCTACACCGTCTTCCTTGTTGTTCAAAACTCAATACTAGATATTATCTAGACTCTAGAGAAACCAAATATGCAAACCAAATTAGCAAGCTCTAAGTATTTCTTCATTAATGGGTGCAAAGTATATGATGCAAGAGCTTAAACATGAGCACAACAATTGCCAAGTATCAAATTATCCAAGACATTTTAGAGTTACTACATGTAGCATTTTCCGTTTCCAACCATATAAAAATGAACGAAGAAGAAACTTCGCCATGAATACTATGAGTAGAGCCTAAGGACATATTTGTACATATGCTACAGCGGAGCGTGTCTCTCTCCCATAAAGTGAATGCTAGGATCCATTTTATTCAAACAAAACAAAAATAGAAACAAACAAACAGACGCTCCAAGTAAAGTACATAAGATGTGACCGAATAAAAATATAGTTTCAGGGGAGGAACCTGATAATGTTGTCGATGAAGAAGGGGATGCCTTGGGCATCCCCAAGCTTAGACGCTTGAGTCTTTTTAGAATATGCAGGGGTGAACCACCGGGGCATCCCCAAGCTTAGAGTTTTCACTCTCCTTGATCTTAGTATATCATCCTCCTCTCTTGACCCTTGAAAACTTCCTCCACACCAAACTCGAAACAACTCATTAGAGGGTTAGTGCATAATAAAAATTCACATGTTCAGAGGTGACACAATCATCCTTAACACTTATGGACATTGCATAAAGGTACTGGACATTAATGGATCAAAGAAATTCATCCAACATAGCAAAAGAGGCAATGCGAAATAAAAGGCAGAATCTGTCAAAACGGAACAGATCCGTAAAGATGGATTTTATTAGGCCACCAGACTTGCTCAAATGAAAATGTTCAAATTGAATGAAAGTTGCGTACATATCTGAGGATCATGCACGTAAATTGGCTTAATTTTCTGAGCTACCTACAGGGAGGTAGACCCAGATTCGTGACAGCAAAGAAATCTGGAACTGCGCGAGTAATCCAAATCTAGTACTTACTTTACTATCAAAGACTTTACTTGGCACAACAAAACTCAAAACTAAGATAAGGAGAGGTTGCTACAGTAGTAAATAACTTCCAAGACACAAATATAAAACAAAGTACTGTAGCAAAATAACACATGGGTTATCTCCCAAGAAGTTCTTTCTTTTTAGCCATTAAGATGGGCTCAGCGAGTTTTAATGATGCACTCGCAAGAAATAGTATGTGAAGCAAAAGAGAGCATCAAGAGGCAAATTCAAAACACATTTAAGTCTAACATGCTTCCTATGCATAGGAATCTTGTAAATAAACAAGTTCATGAAGAGCAAAGTAACAAGCATAGGAAGATAAAACAAGTGTAGCTTCAAAAATTTCAGCACATAGAGAGGTGTTTTAGTAACATGAAAATTTCTACAACCATATTTTCCTCTCTCATAATAACTTTCAGTAGCATCATTGATGAAATCCAAAATATACCCATCACTTAAAACATTCTTATCATGGTTCATATGCATAGAAGTATCATTAAGTTTGGCATAAGAAGAGTTATTCTCATTAATAGTAATTGGAGTAAGATTATTATCAAGAATTTGAACATGGTAAACAAATTGCATATTAAGGGAATTGTTTTTAGTAATCCAATCATGACTATGACAAGTTTCATAAGGATAGTTAGAACCTATATCATAGCATTCTTTATAATAATCATCGGAGATCGGGAGCACGGTGTCATCATAGGAAATAGAATAGTTATCTTTCACGGTCGGTTTATCCGTGTCCACACCATCATTGTTATTAGAAGGAGATGTATCAAGAACATAATGACCAGTAGCTAAAGGATTTTCAAACACCTCTTCCCCAAGCTTAGAGCTTTCTATATCATTGTGGGAGGAAGCATGGATAGTACTAACACTATGGAAATTATTATCATCATTTTCAGAATTAGTTTCCCAGAGATTTGTAATATCAAAAGTAGTGTGCTCATTCAAATCATGATTGCTAATGTATGTAAAGGGCATAGGAAGATCATCGTATTCAGATTCATTGTCACAATAATCATTAGGAGCAACATACTTACGGTTACCTAGCGTTATCTCATTCACGCGGGGATACGCCGTTACCTCTTTCTTTTTATTCTCCTTCTTCTTCTTCTTCTTCTTCTTCGTTCCCTTCTTCTTCTTCTTCTTCTCTTCCTTCTCCTCGTTCCCTTCTTTAGGAGGAAGAGGTTTGAAGGGTGGCTTGTCCGCATAACCTGATTTACTTTCAGAAACAATAGAAGAAACTTGGGAGGATCCCTCCTTTTCATTAATTAGTTGAAAACACACAGCGGTCCTATCATATTTTGGCAAGGTGTCATCTTCTAAAATATTTTGTATGTAAGTATTTGTATGGCTATTATCAATGCAATAAGAAAAACACCCATGCGGGACATCATCAATATCAAGATCACTCATATGTAACAAAGAGATTTTTCTCGGCAGTTCTTCACACCCCAAAAATAAAGTAAGTTCATCATGCCGATTAGGAGTAATTTCATCATCACAATACAAATTTGCAGCACTTATTGGGTTCAAATTATCATTGGAGGAGCATTGAAAATTAAAATGACCCACTTCGTGGCAAACTTCACAAATAAAAGGATAGAGGGCACAAACTTTTTTACCAAGATCATCTAGAGCCCTAAACCACTTTCTAGCTTTTTAATTAGCATGATGGATACAATATTCATCTTTGATTTGATTAATTCCACAAGGTCTATGTATTCCACAAAAATTAACATGCTTATAGGAAATAACATTCTTAGGAGTTTGAGCATGCTCATTACAATAATTAACAACAATTTCATTCTTCATGCAAGCCTCTTTAAAAGGTTCATGATACTTATCAAAATTCTTTTTAGGCAATTCAAAATGAGAAGCAAAGGCTTTATAAAGATTTGCAGCAACTTGAGAGTCAAGACCATAAGTAGCACTCATATTTCGAAATTTATCGGTATCCATAAAAGCTTCAATGCATTCATAATCATAATTTATACCGACTCTTTACCTTTGTCGTTCTCCCAATCTTCAGCGTTCTCCTTAATCCGATCAAGAAGATCCCTTTTAAACTCTTCTTTGTTGCGCGTGAATGATCCAGAACAAGTAGCATCCAGCAAGGTCTTATCTTGAAAAGAAAGTCTTGCATAGAAATTATCAATGATGATATTACCTGGAAGCTCATGATTGGGGCATTTGAGCATTAAAGACTTCAATCTCTCCCATGCTTGAGCAATACTCTCTCCATCATGAGGCCAGAAATTATATATTCGGTTTCGGTCTTTGTGAATTTCACTTGGAGGATAGAATTTAGAATAAAATAGAGGCACAATATCCTTCCAATCAAGAGAATGCTCATCCTTCAGCAGTTTATGCCAATGCGCCGCTTTACCGTGACAACGACATAGAGAATAATTTCTTCTTCACTTCATCCATAGAGATACCTGCACACTTGAATAACCCGCATAATTCATGCAAAAATAGTAAATGATCTCCAGGATGCACAGTTCCATCCCCTTCATAGCGGTTATCCATAACACGTTCAATAATTTTCATAGGTATTTTATATGGAGTACTTTCAGTAGGTGCATTTAAAATATCACAAGCATCATTAGAGTTATCGCATATGGGAGATAAAGTATTATCGAGCAAATTTTCTCCCTAAAGATGGGAAGCTAAAAAGATCACAAAAACTAGCTTCCCCAAGCTTAGACTTCTCCATAGCATTAGCAAGTAATTGCATTCATACTAATAACATCGCTACTAGCTTGCAAATAAGGTTCCATTGGTTTTTTAATGTTCACACCAAACAATTCTAAATCAGGAAAAAGATTAAAAAGCTCACTAAATTTTTTGTTGTTTTCCATTATGCCTAACTAGTGAAAATAAAAACAAGAAACAAAAAGATGCAATTGCAGGATCTAAAGGAAATAGCTTCGAGCACACACACAACGGCGCCAGAAAAGTACTGTTACCTGGAACCGGAGTATGAGTGCCTTTTTACCTTTCCTCCCAGCAACGGCGCCGTAAAAGTGCTTGATGTCTACGGGAGCTTCTATTCTTGTAGACGGTGTTGGGCCTCCAAGAGCAGAGGATTGTAGAACAGGCAGCAAGTTTCCCTTAAGTGGATTACCCAAGGTTTATCGATCTCGGGGAGGAAGAGGTCAAAGATATCCCTCTCATGCAACCCCGCAACCACAAAGCAAGAAGTCTCTTGTGTCCCCAACACACCTAATAGGTGCACTAGTTCGGCGAAGAGATAGTGAAATACGGTGGTATGAATATATATGAGCAGTAGCAACGGTGCCGAAAAATAGCTTGTCTGGTGTGTAGTTGATGGTGGTAGTATTGCAGCAGTAGTAACGCAAGTAAAACAAGTAAACAAGCAACGATAGCGATATTTAAGAACAAGGCCTAGGGATTACACTTTCACTAGTGGACACTCTCAACATTGATCACATAACAGAATAGATAAATGCATACTCTACACTTTTGTTGGATGATGAACACATTGCGTAGGATTACACGAACCCTCAATGCCGGAGTTAACAAGCTCCACAATAATGCTCATATTTTAGTAACCTTTAGTGTAAGATAGATCAAAAGACTAAACCAAGTACTAACATAGCATGCACACTCGTCACCTTCATGCATATGTAGGAGGAATAGATCACATCAATATTATCATAGCAATAGTTAACTTCGCAATCTACAAGAGATCATGATCATAGCATAAACCAAGTACTAACACGGTGCACACATCTGTCACCTTTGCACACGTGCGGGAGGAATAAAACTACTTTAATAACATTGCTAGAGTAGCACATAGATAAATTGTGATACAAAACACATTGCAATCATAAAGAGATATAAATAAGCACTTCACTACGCCATTCAACGAGTGAATAAGTATTCCGTGAAATATAGCCTAAGAGACCCACACGGTGCACACATCGTCACCTTTACACTCGTGGGACAAGGAGTCTCCGGAGATCACATAAGTAAAACTCACTTGACTAGCATAGTGACATCTAGATTACAAGCATCATCATATGAATCTCAATCATGTAAGGCAGCTCATGAGATTATTGTATTGAAGTACATAGGAGAGAGATTAGCCACATAGCTACCGGTACAGCCCCGAGCCTCGATGGAGAACTACTCCCTCCTCATGGGAGCAGCAGCGGTGATGAAGATGGCGGTGGAGATGGCAGCGGTGTCGATGGAGAAGCCTTCCGGGGCACTTCCCCGCTCCGGCAGGGTGCCGGAACAGAGACTCCTGTCCCCCAGATCTTGGCTTCGCGATGGCGGCGGCTCTGGAAGGTTTTCCGTATCGTGGTTTTTCGTATCAGGGTTTTCGCGACGGAGGCTTTAAATAGGCGGAAGGGCAGCGCAGGAGGGTCGAAGGGGTGGCCACACCATATGGCGGCGCGGCCAGGGCCTGGGCCGCGCCGGCCTATGGTCCGGGGGCCCGGTGCCCCCCTCCGGTCCTTCCCGGGTGTTCCGGATGCTTCCGGTGAAAATAGGAACCCGGGTCTTGATTTCGTCCGATTCCGAGAATATTTCGTTACTAGGATTTCGAAACCAAAAACAGCAGAAACGACAGAATCGGCTCTTCGGCATCTTGTTAATAGGTTAGTTCCGTAAAATGCACGAATATGACATAAAGTGTGCATAAAACATGTAGGTATCATCAATAATATGGCATGGAACATAAGAAATTATCGATACGTCGGAGACGTATCGTGGTTTCGCGACGAGAGGCTTTATATAGGCGAAGAGGCGGCGCAGGAGGGTCGAAGGGGTGGCCACACCATATGGCGGCGCGGCCGGGGCCCGGGCCGCGCCGGCCTATGGTCCGGGGGCCCAGTGCCCCCCTCCGGTCCTTCCCGGTGTTCGGATGCTTCCGGTGAAAATAGGAACCCGGGTCTTCGTTTCGTCCAATTCCGAGAATATTTCGTTACTAGGATTTCGAAACCAAAAACAGCAGAAACGAGAACCGGCACTTCGGCATCTTGTTAATAGGTTAGTTCCGTAAAATGCACGAATATGACATAAAGTGTGCATAAAACATGTAGGTATCATCAATAATATGGCATAGAACATAAGAAATTATCGATACGTCGGAGACGTATCAAGCATCCCCAAGCTTAGTTCTGCTCGTCCCGAGCAGGTAAAACGATAACAAAGATAATTTCTGAAGTGATATGCCATCATAACCTTGATCATACTATTTGTAAACATATGTAGTGAATGCAGCGATCAAAACAATGGTATGACATGAGTAAACAAATGAATCATAAAGCAAAGACTTTTCATGAATAGTACTTCAAGACAAGCATCAATAAGTCTTGCATACGAGTTAACTCATAAAGCAATAAATCAAAGTAAAGGTATTGAAGCAACACAAAGGAAGATAAAGTTTCAGCGGTTGCTTTCAACTTGTAACATGTATATCTCATGGATAATTGTCAACATAGAGTAATATAACAAGTGCAATATGCAAGTATGTAAGAATCAATGCACAGTTCACACAAGTGTTTGCTTCTTGAGGTGGAGAGAAATAGGTGAACTGACTCAACATAAAAGTAAAAAGAATGGTCCTTCAAAGAGGAAAGCATCGATTGCTATATTTGTGCTAGAGCTTTTATTTTGAAAACATGAAACAATTTTGTCAACGGTAGTAATAAAGCATTTGAGTTATGAAAATTATATCTTACAAGTTGCAAGTCTCATGCATAGTATACTAATAGTGCCCGCACCTTGTCCTAATTAACTTGGACTACCGGATCTTTGCAATGCACATGTTTTGACCAAGTGTCACAATGGGGTACCTCCATGCCGCCCGTACAAAGGTCTAAGGAGAAAGCTCGCATTTTGGATTTCTCGCTTTTGATTATTCTCAACTTAGACATCCATACCGGGACAACATGGACAACGAGATAATGGACTCCTCTTTAATGCATAAGCATGTGGCAACAATTATTATTCTCATATGAGATTGAGGATATATGTCCAAAACTGAAACTTCCACCATGAATCATGGCTTTAGTTAGCGGCCCAAAGTTCTTCTCTAACAATATGCATGCTCCAACCATGAAGGTGGTAGATCTCTCTTACTTCGTACAAGACGGACATGCATAGCAACTCACATGATATCCAACAAAGAATAGTTGATGGCGTCCCGTGAAACATGGTTATCGCACAACAAGCAACTTAATAAGAGATAAAGTGCATAAGTACATATTCAATACCACAATAGTTTTTAAGCTATTTGTCCCATGAGCTATATATTGCAAAGGTGAATGATGAAATTTTAAAGGTAGCACTCAAGCAATTTACTTTGGAATGGCGGATAAATACCATGTAGTAGGTAGGTATGGTGGACACAAATGGCATAGTGGTTGGCTCAAGTATTTGGGATGCATGAGAAGTATTCCCTCTCGATACAAGGTTTAGGCTAGCAAGGTTATTTGAAACAAACACAAGGATGAACGGTACAGCAAAACTCACATAAAAGACATATTGTAAACATTATAAGACTCTACACCGTCTTCCTTGTTGTGCAAAACTCAATACTAGATATTATCTAGACTCTAGAGAAACCAAATGTGCAAACCAAATTAGCAAGCTCTAAGTATTTCTTCATTAATGGGTGCAAAGTATATGATGCAAGAGCTTAAACATGAGCACAACAATTGCCAAGTATCAAATTATCCAAGACATTTTAGAATTACTACATGTATCATTTTCCAATTCCAACCACATAACAATTTAACGAAGAAGAAACTTCGCCATGAATACTATGAGTAGAGCCTAAGGACATATTTTTCATATGCTACAGCGGAGCGTGTCTCTCTCCCATAAAGTGAATGCTAGGATCCATTTTATTCAAACAAAACAAAAATAGAAACAAACAAACAGACGCTCCAAGTAAAGTACATAAGATGTGACCGAATAAAAATATAGTTTCAGGGGAGGAACCTGATAATGTTGTCGATGAAGAAGGGGATGCCTTGGGCATCCCCAAGCTTAGACGCTTGAGTCTTCTTAGAATATGCAGGGGTGAACTACCGAGGCATCCCCAAGCTTAGAGCTTTCACTCTCCTTGATCATAGTATATCATCCTCCTCTCTTGACCCTTGAAAACTTCCTCCACACCAAACTCGAAACAACTCATTAGAGGGTTAGTGGACAATAAAAATTAACATGTTCAGAGGTGACACAATCATTCTTAACACTTCTGGACATTGCATAAAGCTACTGGACATTAATGGATCGAAGAAATTCATCCAACATAGCAAAAGAGGCAATGCGAAATAAAAGGCAGAATCTGTCAAAACAGAACAGTCCGTAAAGATGGATTTTATTAGGCCACCATACTTGCTCAAATGAAAATGCTCAAATTGAATGAAAGTTGCGTACATATCTGAGGATCATGCACGTAAATTGGCTTAATTTTCTGAGCTACCTACAGGGAGGTAGACCCAGATTCGTGACAGCAAAGAAATCTGGAACTGCGCAGTAATCCAAATAGTACTTACTTTACTATCAAAGACTTTACTTGGCACAACAAAACTCAAAACTAAGATAAGGAGAGGTTGCTACAGTAGTAAACAACTTCCAAGACTCAAATATAAACCAAAGTACTGTAGCAAAATAACACATGGGTTATCTCCCAAGAAGTTCTTTCTTTATAGCCGTTAAGATGGGCTCAAGCAGCTTTAATGATGCACTCGCAAAAGATAGTATGTGAAGCAAAAGAGAGCATCAAGAGGCAGATTCATAACATATTTAAGTCTAACATGCTTCCTATGCATAGGAATCTTGTAAATAAAAAAGTTCATGAAGAGCAAAGTAACAAGCATAGGAAGATAAAACAAGTATAGCTTCAAAAATTTCAGCACATAGAGAGGTGTTTTAGTAACATGAAAATTTCTACAACCATATTTTCCTCTCTCATAATAACTTTCAGTAGCATCATGAGCAAACTCAACAATATAACTATCACATAAAGCATTCTTATCATGAGTCTCATGCATAAAATTATTACTCTCCACATAGGCATAATCAATTTTATTAGTTGTAGTGGGAGCAAATTCAACAAAGTAGCTATCATCATTATTCTCATCATCAAATATAGGAGACATAGCATCATCAAAGTAAATTTTCTCCTCAATGCTTGGGGGACTAAAAAGATCATGAAAACCAGCTTCCCCAAGCTTAGAACTTTCTACATTATTATCAACAATGGTGTTCAAAGCGTTCATACTAATATTACTACCAGCATGCAAATAAGATTTCATAGGTTTTTTAATTTTCGCATCAAACAATCCATGTTTTAAATCAGGAAATAGAATAAGAAGCTCATTGTTGTCCATTATGCCAAACTAGTGTAAACAAGAAACAAAAAGATGCAATTGCAGGATCTAAAGGAAATAGCTTCGAGCACAAACACAATGGCGCCGTGAAAAGTACTGCTACACTGGAACCGGAGTATGAGTGCCTTTTTACCTTTCCTCCCCGCAACGGCGCCGAATATAGCTTGATGTCTACGGGTGCTTCTATTCTTGTAGACAGTGTTGGGCCTCCAAGAGCGAGAGGTTTGTAGAACAGCAGCAAGTTTCCCTTAAGTGGATTACCCAAGGTTTATCAAACTCGCAGAGGAAGAGGTCAAAGATATCCCTCTCATGCAACCCCGCAACCACAAAGCAAGAAGTCTCTTGTGTCCCCAACACACCTAATAGGTGCACTAGTTCGGCGAAGAGATAGTGAAATACAGGTGGTATGAATAAGTAGTAGCAACGGCACCGGAAAAGTGCTTTGCCCAGTGACGAGTAAACAAGCGAGTAGTAACACGAGCAGTAGTAACGCAGCAGTAGTAACGCAAGAAAGCAAGAAACAAGCAACAATAGCAGTATTTAGGAACAAGGCCTAGGGATTACACTTTCACTAGTGGACACTCTCAACATTGATCACATAACAGAATAGATAAATGCATACTCTACACTTTTGTTGGATGATGAACACATTGCGTAGGATTACACGAACCCTCAATGCCGGAGTTAACAAGCTCCACAATAATGCTCATATTTTAGTAACCTTTAGTGTAAGATAGATCAAAAGACTAAACCAAGTACTAGCATAGCATGCACACTCGTCACCTTCATGCATATGTAGGAGGAATAGATCACATCAATATTATCATAGCAATAGTTAACTTCGCAATCTACAAGAGATCATGATCATAGCATAAACCAAGTACTAACACGGTGCACACACTGTCACCTTTGCACACGTGCAGGAGGAATAAAACTACTTTAATAACATTGCTAGAGTAGCACATAGATAAATTGTGATACAAACACATTGCAATCATAAAGAGATATAAATAAGCACCTCACTATGCCATTCAACGAGTGAATAAGTATTCTGTGAAATATAGCCTAAGAGACCCACACGGTGCACACACCGTCACCTTTACACACGTGGGACAAGGAGTCTCCGGAGATCACATAAGTAAAACTCACTTGACTAGCATAATGACATCTAGATTACAAGCATCATCATATGAATCTCAATCATGTAAGGCAGCTCATGAGATTATTGTATTGAAGTACATAGGAGAGAGATGAACCACATAGCTACCGGTACAACCCGAGCCTCGATGGAGAACTACTCCCTCCTCATGGGAGCAGCAGCGGTGATGAAGATGGCGGTGGAGATGGCAGCGGTGTCGATGGAGAAGCCTTCCGGGGCACTTCCCCGCTCCGGCAGGGTGCCGGAACGGAGACTCCTGTCCCCGGATCTTGGCTTCGCGATGGCGGCGGCTCCGGAAGGTTTTCCGTATCGTGGTTTTTCGCATCGGGGTTTCGCGACGGAGGCTTTATATAGGCGAAGAGGCGGCGCAGGAGGGTCGAAGGGGTGGCCACACCATATGGCGGCGCGGCCGTGGCCCGGGCCGCGCCGGCCTATGGTCCGGGGGCCCAGTGCCCCCCTCCGGTCCTTCCCGGGTGTTCCGGATGCTTCCGGTGAAAATAGGAACCCGGGTCTTCGTTTCGTCCAATTCCGAGAATATTTCGTTACTAGGATTTCTGAAACCAAAAACAGCAGAAAACAGAACCGGCACTTCGGCATCTTGTTAATAGGTTAGTTCCGGAAAATGCACGAATATGACATAAAGTGTGCATAAAACATGTAGGTATCATCAATAATATGGCATAGAACATAAGAAATTATCGATACGTCGGAGACGTATCGTACTCCCATTGTGACACTTGGTTAAAACATGTGCATTGCAAAGATCCGGTAGTCCAAGCTAATTAGGACAAGGTGCGGGCACTATTAGTATACTATGCATGAGACTTGCAACTTGTAAGATATAACTTTCATAACTCATATGCTTTATTACTACCGTTGACAAAATTGTTTCATGTTTTCAAAATAAAAGCTCTAGCACAAATATAGCAATCGATGCTTTCCTCTTTGAAGGACCATTCTTTTTACTTTTATGTTGAGTCGGCTCACCTATCTCTCTCCACCTCAAGAAGCAAACACTTGTGTGAACTGTGCATTGATTCCTACATACTTGCGTATTGTACTTGTTATATTACTCTATGTTGACAATTATCCATGAGATATACATGTTACAAGTTGAAAGCAACCGCTAAAACTTAATCTTCCTTTGTGTTGCTTCAATACCTTTACTTTGATTTATTGCTTTATGAGTTAACTCTTATGCAAGACTTATTGATGCTTGTCTTGAAGTACTATTCATGAAAAGTCTTTGCTTTATGATTCACTTGTTTACTCATGTCATTACCATTGTTTTGATCGCTGCATTCACTACATATGTTTACAAATAGTATGATCAAAGTTATGATGGCATATCACTTCAGAAATTATCTTTGTTATCGTTTTACTCGCTCGGGACGAGCAGTAACTAAGCTTGGGGATGCTTGATACGTCTCCGACGTATCGATAATTTCTTATGTTCTATGCCATATTATTGATGATACCTACATGTTTTATGCACACTTTATGTCATATTCGTGCATTTTCTCGGAACTAACCTATTAACAAGATGCCGAAGTGCCAGCTCTCGTTTTCCGCTGTTTTTGGTTTCGGAAATCCTAGTAACGAAATATTCTCGAATTGGACGAAACAAAGACCCAGGGGCCTATTTCGCCACGAACCTTCCGAAGACCGAAGAGCATACGAAGTGGGGCCACGAGGTGGCCGGACCACATGGCGGCGCGGCCAAGGGGGGCCCGCGCCGCCCCGTGGTGTGGGTCCCTCGTTAGCCCCCCGACTCGCCCTTCCGCCTACTTAAAGCCTCCGTCGCGAAACCCCCGAGGCGAAAAACCACGATACGGAAAACCCACCGAGACGCCGCCGCCGTCGATCCCATCTCGGGGATTCCGGAGATCTCCTCCGGCACCTCGCCGGAGAGGGGATTCATCTCCCGGAGGACTCTACACCGCCATGGTCGCCTCCGGAGTGATGAGTGAGTAGTTCACCCTTGGACTATGGGTCCATAGCAGTAGCTAGATGGTTGTCTTCTCCTCATTGTGCTTCATTGTTGGATCTTGTGAGCTGCCTAACATGATCAAGATCATCTATCCGTAATACTCTATGTTGTGTTTGTCGGGATCCGATGGATAGAGAATACCATGTTATGTTAATTATCAAGTTATTACATATGTGTTGTTTATGATCTTGCATGCTCTCCGTTACTAGTAGAGGCTCTGGCCAAGTTTTTGCTTTTAACTCCAAGAGGGAGTATTTATGCTCGATAGTGGGTTCATGCCTCGCATTGACACTCGGGACAAGGATGCGAAAGTTCTAAGGTTGTGCCGTGTCTGTTGCCACTAGGGATAAAACATTGGCGCTATGTCCGAGGATGTAGTTGTTGATTACATTACGCACCATACTTAATGCAATTGTCCGTTGCTTTGCAACTTAATACCGGAAGGGGTTCGGACGATAACCCGAAGGTGGACTTTTTAGGCATAGATGCGGTTGGATGGCGGTCTATGTACTTTGTCGTAATGCCCAATTAAATCTCACTATACTTATCATGTCATGTATGTGCATTGTTATGCCCTCTCTATTTGTCAATTGCCCGACCGTAATTTGTTCACCCAACATGCTTTTATCTTATGGGAGAGACACCTCTAGTGAACCGTGGACCCCGGTCCATTCTTTTAATACTGAAATACAAATCTGCTGCAATACTTGTTTTATCGTTTTCTCCGCAAACAATCATCTTCCACACAATTCGGTTAATCCTTTGTTACGAGCAAGCCAGGTGAGATTGACAACCTCACCGTTTCGTTGGGGCAAAGTACTTTGGTTGTGTTGTGCAGGTTCCACGTTGGCGCCGGAATCTCCGGTGTTGCGCCGCACTACATCCCGCCGCCATCAACCTTCAACGTGCTTCTTGACTCCTACTGGTTCGATTAAACCTTGGTTTCTTACTGAGGGAAACTTGCCGCTGTGCGCATCACACCTTCCTCTTGGGGTTCCCAACGGACGTGTCAACTACACGCATCACGGCTATTTTAACTGCGCCGTCCAACTTTGAGGAAGAAGATTTAACTTCCTTCTGTAGCCGAACCTTGTCTGCCGCCAGGGAAGTAAATTGGGAGGCGAAGGCCTCCAAAAAAGATATAACGCCCCGCAGGTCCTTAAGGAAAAAGGAAAAGTAGATGTTTGACAAAGAATCATTAAACAAGACACGCTCCAGGAAATTCGCGTTGTAATCAAAAAAGACTTACAAGTTTTTCTGAAGGAGGGATCGTGGCGGCAGCAGTTGAAGGAACATCTTTCCCCTTAGAAAGGGAGGAAGCAGTCGATACCTGGGCCGCGGGGGCTTCCTTAGGAGCCGAAGCTTCGGAAGCCGCGACGTCCAGTGGAGCAGCGCCAGATTTGGATTTCTTACATGGAGGTTTGATGAAACCTTCGTCACTACGAAAGGAAATGGCTGACAAGAATTATGAAAGAAATGTGAGTAATAAAAGGCAAAATATGAATTCAGGGAAAAAGGCGCTTACATATCGAAGAGATCGTCTTCATCGGCAAAGCCGCCGGTTGATCTCTTCACGGGTGAAGCTCTGGTCTCCTCCGCAGCTGCATTAACAAAGGTATCACGATCAGCGTCATCATCACGCACTGATCCCTCTGTGTCTCAAGCATCATTGGCTGAGGAAGGAAGATCGGTGTGGGCAGCTTCAGAATCTATCGGATCATCATGTTCGCTCTCTGGGCCTATATACTCGGCAGTATGAAAATCAACAGGGACTGAGGAGCCTCTTCCCTCAGAAGTATCGTTTTGCGAATCATGCGGGTTTCCAGAAACTGTGGGGATTTGTCGAAGAAAAGAACAAATAAGAACAATAGTAATTATGTCGACTAAATAGAACAGAGTAATAAGAGTATACGAAGGAAAATTACCTCTGACGGTGGATGATCAGCATCAAGAGGAAAATAAGAAGATATCAATGGGATCGAGTCTTCTTGACTAAAGAGAGTAAGGCGACGAACTTCATCAAGCAGCTCCTTTTCCGATAGTTCAACAATATTTATCCTGGTTTCATCCTTTGGACCCGAATACAACCACATCGGACGAACTCTGGCCATGACTGGTTGGACTCGACGTTTCAAGAACACCGCTGCCACCTCTGTGCCGATCATAGTTTGACCATCGGCTTCTTTGATCCAAAGGAATTTGGCAAATAACTCGTCGGCTGCTGTCCTTTCGTCGGGAGAGAGAGTTTTCTTCCAAGTATGCCTAGGCTTGGCTTCAAGGACAGCAAGGGAGCTGGGACTCGGTTGTTGAGGAATCCTTGACATAAAACCATTTCAGTCTCCATCCTTGCACGGATTCTCTCATTGGGAAACTGAAATAATTAACCTCTGAACGGACAACAAACCCCACTCCTCCGATGACAAAAGATCCATTACTACTGCTGTATCTCTTTACGAAGAAGATCTTTTTCCACAACCCAAAGTGAGGCTCAATGCCCAAGAACGCCTCGCAGAGGGTGATGAACATAGCAACGTGGAGGATTGAGTTAGGGGTGAGTTGCCACAGTTGGATTTCGTAAGTCCGCAGAAGATGACGAAGGAATTCATGGGCAGGAAGCGAGAGACCCCTATACAAGAATGACAGGAACATCACGGTAAAACCAGCAGGGGGATTGGGCCGAGAAATCGCACCTAGAAGAATCACATTCCCCTCGTTGGAGGAGATTAACCCGAGGCTTCGGGCCCTTTTCTCATCACGCTTTGTGATGGAGGACGCTAGCCAATCTCCAGGTTTGGCTATCAAGCTTGGCGGCGCTGGCGGCGCCGGAGCTGGGGGAGGAGCATCTGGAGTGCTCCTCTTCGGAAGATTCGAGGAGGCTTTGGCGGCGGCGCCACCGCTCGTGGAACTGGCGGCGGCAGCGAGGTTCTTCTTCTTCACCATTGCGAGATCTAGGGAAGGTCTGAAGAGCGGTGGTGGCGGCGCAGCGGTTGCAAAAGAGAGAGGAAGAAGAAGGGCAGGAAGATGCTATGGTGAATATGGAAGGAAACCAAAAAGATTTTGTCCTTTGAAGGTTTTAAGAAAGGGAGAACTTGAGGATTGCGTGGGCACGCGTCGTTGCTGCCAGTCCATTAAGGGGGCCTTTTTCCATTGATGATTACGGGAATCGAGGAGGCGCCTTGGTAAATGTACGAGAAGGACGGATATTGCTTTAAAATAGGGCCAGACAGAGAAAGAATGGGCCCAGCGGGTCGCGTCTTGTCAGTTAAAATCAAGATGTCAGTAAACGTCATCAATGACGTCGTGAGGAATGCTCGAAGCGTTCGAAGGAATAAAAAAGGTATCGGATGGGGAACTTGAGTCTATGCACAGATTGCAAGCATCCGTACCTAGACTCGGGGCTACTCCCATCGGGAGCGCTAGACGCGCACCCGACAGAATGAGGACTCGAAGAAAAAAGACTGAAGAAAAAGATGATTGCTCAGCTCGAGTCTGCACCCGGTTGCAAGCACCCGTGCCCAGACTCGGGGGCTACTCCCATCGGGAGCGCTGGATGCGCACCCGACAGAAAATATTTGCACTCTAGGATCATACCCGGGGACTTGATTCTGTGTAGGGTAATGTTGTTTTGCCATCGGTAGTTAACCAGCAAAAGTTGGGCACGTTACTCATTATCCCTTGCCTGCGGAAAATATATCGGATGACCTAGGAAGACTTGCAGAAAAACTTCGGCAGAGCAAAACGTTCGAGTGGTACAACTTGAGTCTACGCACGGATTGCAAGCATCCGTACCTAGACTCGGGGGCTACTCCCATCAGGAGCGCTGATGCGCACCCGACAAAAGAAGATGATGCTGATTCAAGGTGAACAAGAACAATCAAGGAGAAGAACATTAAGAGGAAGCATGCTTCAGTCTCTACCCGAACTATTTTCGGCTAGACACTCGGGGGCTACTGACGTGGGCATTACCCTTCGGGTAACCGACATTGCCCTATCCTGTACAATCTAGTTGGAGGCCCATGAAGGCACTTGAAGGCAAGGAGGGCCACTTGGATGGCGCACCGCGAAGGTTCCTTGGCGGGCAAGACAAGGAAGGAGCCGAACAAGGAAAGTTTGGATTTAGAACTATCGTAAATCTAGTCGTACTCGGCTAAACCTCCCGAGACCTCGGCCCCCTATATAAAGGCCAGGAGAGGGACTGCCGAGGGGCACACAATCAATCTTAGCAATCATAGCCACCAGAAGTCTAGAGCTAGGTCGCTGCAGCACTTAGCCTCTCGACGAGATCTCAGCCGAACCTTTCGGCATCCCATTGTAACCCATCATTATCATAATCAAGATCAGACAGGCAGGACGTAAGGGTTTTACCTCATCGAGGGCCCCGAACTTGGGTAAATCGCTCTCCCCTCTTGTCTGTGAACCGATGTCTCGTATCAGCTTGCAGGATTCCATCAACCCTAAGCCCCAATCGGAGGGCATTGCCGAGGAGTACCCTCAACACACGCTTTGGCTCCTGGGCTTTGGTGTAGGATAACGTTGCATAGAAAACAAAAATTTTCCTACCGCGAACACGCAATCCAAGCCAAGATGAAATCTAGAAGACGGTAGCAACGAGGGGTTTATCGAGTCTCACCCTTGAAGAGATTCCAAAGCCTACAAGATGAGGCTCTTGTTGCTGCGGTAGACGTTCACTTGCCACTTGCAAAAGCGCGTAGAAGATCTTGATCACCGGCGCCACGAACGGGCAGCACCTCCGTACTCGATCACACGTTCGGTTGTTGATGAAGACGACGTCCACCTCCCGTTCCAGCGGGCAGCGGAAGTAGTAGCTCCTTCTTGAATCCGATAGCACGACGGCGTGGTGTCTGTGGCGGTGGAGAACTCCGACGGAGCTTCGCTAAAGCACGCGGGAGCTATGGAGGAGAGGGGGCGGCTAGGGTTTGGGAGGGGGTGGCCGGCCACTTGGGGGTGCGGCCAGGTGGTGGTCTTGAGGTGGCCGGCCCCCTCCCCTTGTCCCTCATTATATAGGTGGAAGCCCCAAGGGTTGGACTACAAGTCTCCGAATAAGACCCGAACCCAAAACCTTCCATATGATAGGGAAACCTACCCAAGCTAGGACTCCCACTAGAGGCGGGAGTTCCACCTTCCATGGAGGGGGTGGCTGGCCCCCTTTGGGGGAGTCCACTTGGGACTCCTCCCCCTCTAGGGTTGGCCGGCCATGGAGGTGGAGTCCCTCCGGGACTCCACCTTCCTTGGTGGTTTCTTCCGGACTTTTCTAGAACCTTCTAGAACCTTCCATAGAACCTTTCGCATCATTTTAAATCACATAAAATGACATCCTATATATGAATCTTATTCTCCGGACCATTCCGAACTCCTCGTGATGTCCGGGATCTCATCCGGGACTCCGAACAAATATTCGAACTCCATTCCATATTCAAGTTCTACCATTTCAACATCCAACTTTAAGTGTGTCACCCTACGGTTCGCGAACTATGCGGACATGGTTGAGTACTCACTCCAACCAATAACTAATAGCGGGATCTGGAGATCCATAATAGCTCCCACATATTCAACGATGACTTTAGTGATCGAATGAACCATTCACATACGATACCAATTCCCTTTGTCACGCGATATTTTACTTGTCCGAGGTTTGATCATCGGTATCACTCTATACCTTGTTCAACCTCGTCTCCCGACAAGTACTCTTTACTCGTACCGTGGTATGTGGTCTCTTATGAACTTATTCATATGCTTGCAAGACATTAGACGACATTCCACCGAGAGGGCCCGGAGTATATCTATCCGTCATCGGGATGGACAAATCCCACTGTTGATCCATATGCCTCAACTCATACTTTCCGGATACTTAATCCCACCTTTATAACCACCCATTTACGCAGATGGCGTTTGGTGTAATCAAAGTACCTTTCCGGTATAAGTGATTTACATGATCTCATGGTCATAAGGACTAGGTAACTATGTATCGAAAGCTTATAGCAAATAACTTAATGACGAGATCTTATGCTACGCTTAATTTGGGTGTGTCCATTACATCATTCATACAATGATACAACCTTGTTATTAATAACATCCAATGTTCATGATTATGAAACTAATCATCCATTAATCAACAAGCTAGTTAAGAGGCATACTAGGGACTCTTTGTTGTTTACATATCACACATGTACCAATGTTTCGGTTAATACAATTATAGCATGGTATATAAACATTTATCATAAACATAAAGATATATAATAACCACTTTTATTATTGCCTCTTGGGCATATCTCCAACATTTGGATGCCCCCGTCTTCTGGTCTCATGGGCTTCTCTCGATTATATACCATGGCTACACAAGCCGTAGACCCAATAAGGTATACCCATGTCACCATCCAAGTGGTTCCCTGCCTTACACCCTACTCTCTCTCTCTCTCTCTCTCTCTCTCTCTCTCTCTCTC
>NC_061513.1:77820742-77890232 GCF_022539505.1 Lolium rigidum
CGATCGTCCCCCGTACGAGGGGGTAGCCCAGCTTATATAGGCGCCGGCACTTTACATAGAAGTCCCTATGGTCTACGGCCGGCTTGGCCGGCTCCGGCTCCGCTCCTTCCCGAGGCGTTGACGTCATGGAGCCGTTGAGGCGTAGTGGCCTGTCCCGTCCGCCAGAGGGGGTCAGCGGCATGGCGAGGAGATGTCCCTGTCACCATCATGTCCTGTAGCCGGTACGGACCGTCGTAGGCGATGATGGCCTATCCGCTGCGTGGCACTGTTGCTCTACAGTGCCCCACGCTTTACGAAAAGTGAGGTCAGCGTGGACCTTTGAACCCGGACCACCTACCCAGTTCCTTCTCATGCAAGACTCGCCAGCCTCGAGTCGGTCCGAGGTATAGACCCAAGTCGGATATGGCTTGTAGAAACCGGCCCAGCCACAGCGCAGATGGCCGTAGCCAGGCCGACTAGGACTTAGAGCCAGCCGGCTTCCAAAGCAGCCGGCCACGGCTCCAGCCGGCTGCTCCTCAGCCGGCCTTTGCCGCGAGCCGGCCAACCTCTAGCCGGCTGCTCCGCGTCCATTGCCCTACCCGGGGTCTTCCCCCCCGACATGTTCGCAACGGTGGTCCGGAGGATTTTATCAATCTTCCAGCGTACGTCCCCGGGCCTCCCTCTATGAAGAACTGGCTGCACCACCCCCACGATGACAAGGAGTCCAGGAGAGTGGCTCTGTTTGTTGAGAGGACCAAGGCGGAAACCAAGCTCACCGCTGACAACGTCATCCGGCTGTTTCTCTTTCGCCGGGTCCTGCCCCTTCAGCGCCGCGCTCACAAGATGAGCCAAATGACCGACTTGAGGGATCCAACCAGGATGACAACTTACTCGCTAAGCCCGGCAGATTTGATCCTTAAAGTCAAGAAAATCTGCCGGAACAGTCTGCGGGCTAGCGGGAAGTTCGGTCTGAAGCCCTATAGCTGCTCCGATCCTCCTCCGCCCCAAGTAAGACCTCGGGATTTCTGGAAAACTTCTTCCGGTGTAATCGTAACTTTTGTTTTAACTTATCTCTTGTTGTGTTGCCGAACTTCGCTCGGGTCGCCAGGGAAGAGCCGGCCTCTTTTGCACCCTACCGCCAGCGCCCCGGCGACTGCGACGCTGACCCTTACGTGAGAGGGAGGCAGAAGATGGGCCCAACTCACTTCAAGATCCCCGGTAACTTTCGAAATCCGCCTCCGGCAAACAGTTCGGATACTGATGACGACGTCGTTGTCCTTGAGGTATATTGTTCACCGCCTTTTCCTTATAAAATTGTTTCTCTGTAGTTCCTCCTTCAGCCGGTGAAAACCCTCAGATCGTTGAGCATGCTGCTCCCCTAGCGGCCGAGGTTGGCAGGAGTTCTTCGATAACTTGGCCTCGAGGGGGCGGAAGAACAAAGCTCCGACCGAGGGCACCAGTACGAGCGGTGCCTCCAGAGTGCGCAAGGCTCCAGCCTCTGACAGCGCCTCCGACAAAGCTCCCCCTCCCAAGCGCCCCAAGAAGGCCGGGGTGAAGCGCCATCGCGACATTCCGGTTGCTTCTAGGTAAAATGCTAACATCATGTCTTTCCGGTTCAGATTTTGATCTTCAGTGCCTCGTTACTGAATCTTCTCTCTTTCTTTTTTTAGGGCTCCCCTGGTATTTACCAGGAGCGCACCAGGCATGAGGCCGGAGGTCTCCGAAGACGCCGCCAGGACTTCTCCTCCTCGTCCAACAAGCCCGGTACCTTCGGGTGCCGGCAAATCTCCCTCCTCCCTTCAGGGAGGAAACACAAGTTCGGGGCGCGCGGCCCCTAAGTCTCTAGATCACCGCGCGGAGGAGGAATCCGTCTCCCCTCCAGAACCCCAAGACACCGGCGCCAGCAACATGGGCGCCGGTACAGAAGAAGCCGGGCGGTCGGAACCTCTGGTTCCGCCCATCGCAAGAAAAAGAAGAAAGCCTCCACTAGCTCTCCTCCTAAGGCCAGGCCTTCGCCCCTTCACCGGCCAAGACCGCACCTGCGCCTCCGCCGGCAGCATCTGCCGGTACGCCAACCTCCGCGCAGCAGCAGACCCCACCAGAGGGCGGCACCCTCACTGCACAACAACTCAGCGCCGCGGTCACCGCAGCAGCCGCACCTCCATCCGGTTCCCAAATCTTGGTGCTGCACACCGGCCGCGCCGCGGTCGTTGCCGGCAAAAAGGCCTCAGCTCAGCTGCGCCGGATCGTCGAGCTTACCCGTGGCAACACCGACCCGGGGCCGCTCAAGGACTACATGGAGAAGTGGAATCAAGCGGATCTTTCCACGGCCATGCGCGGCCTGGGCAAGGACAAGCTGCCGGTGGTGGACTCCGGCCCGCGGAGCACAAGGCAGCACTTCCACTGGCTCAGGCGTGCCATGCGTGAATTTGACAACGCCTGGCACGATGCCAACGCCAACGTGGTGGTAAGATTTTTACTTGAACTTCATAACTTTTTTCTTCACACCGATGCCGGTTTCCAATTTTCACTTATAGATATATCCTCATAGTCCCCGAGTTTCGGGTTAAGCACGCAGTACTTAGTGCGAAACTGCAAAAAAACGGCATAGCTAGTCCCCGAGTTTCGGGTTAAGCATGCAGTACTTAGCGCGAAACTGCAAAAAATCGGCATAGCTAGTCCCCGAGTTTCGGGTTAAGCACGCAGTACTTAGCGTGAAACTGCAAAAAAACGGCATAGCTAGTCCCCGAGTTTCAGGTTAAGCACGCAGTTCTTAGCGCGAAACTGCAAAAAACCGGCATAGCCAGTCCCCGAGTTTCGGGTTAAGCACGCAGTACTTAGAGCGAAACTGCAAAAAACCGGCATAGCTAGTCCCCGAGTTTTGGGTTAAGCACGCAGTACTTAGCGCGAAACTGCAAAAAACCGGCATAGCTCATAACTCGTCGTAACTTTGAATTTAAGCAGGGCACCGTTGATTCCCGGAAGCAGTTGTTTAAGGGGCTCCTGTGGGAACACCGGGACCTCTCCGAGGCCTATGCCAACCTTGAGCAGGCCCACAGCAAGTGCCAAGGTTAGCTTCCAACTTCCGCCTTCTTTTTTACCGGTCTCTTTGATAAATTCTTATAAGTTATTTTTGTGCAGCTGCCCTTCCGTACGCCTCGCATGAGGACCTCAGCCGCCAAGTCTCCGCTCTCAAGGGTAAGTTTTGCATGCCTGTCGCCTTTTTTGCCTGAGCTCACCGACTTCTTTTATTAAACTTTGGCTCTTTCGGACTTTAGCTGAGAAGGAGAAGCTTGCACTCGAGCACCAACGCTGTACTGGAGGGTCAGCGCACTCTTGCCGCTGAACTGAAGGAAAAGCTGATGCAAGCCGAGCTGAGGCACAAGCGGGTGCTTAAGGAGGCTCAAGCTGCTGGCGAGGCCAAGCTGGCAGAGGCCCTGAGGGATTTTACCGATGCCTCAGGACAGCTGCGGAAGGATCTGGATGAGGGGGCCAAGCTGCTGAAGGAGGCAGAGAACCGGAACAGCGCGCTGCTGGCTGACCAAGCTGAATTTGACCTGATGGTCATTCAAACTGATGAGCAGGCGCAGAGTAAGTTCTTTTTTTTGTGCTTGCCAACTTATGTCTTCCGGCAATGTATCTTAACACTTTTCTTTCTTTTCCTTTAGAGCTTTTCCCGGACTCTCAGCCGCATGCATACAAGAAGGTCACGGAGATGCGGGCTAAAAACGCCGTCAGCAACCCGGAAGCAGCATGGAATGCATATGATCATCTCATTGCGCTGCACGCCCGTATCTCCCACATGAAGGCCATCGACCGGCACCTTGGCGAGGTACCGGACATTGCCATGCAGATCTTCAAGTTGATGTGGCCCGTGGAGCCTGTACCGGAGAATCTGACCCTGCTCGCCCAGCGGCTCAAGGACGCCGGCGAAAGGTTTGGTGAGTGGCGACGCTCTTTGGCCCGTGCCGGAGCTGATGCAGCACTTCATGTTGCGTGCTCCTGGTACGATGACCTGGACCTGGACGCGCTGCACAGCCTCCGTGGGAATGCACCCACAGACACTGATCCGGTGAAAACCGACAAACGCCCCGATCGTGCCTACCGGGTTGCACAGTTCGCCTCCACCAGCCGCTTCATCCTTCCTCCCTCTGACATTGAGGATGAACTATCCAATGACGAGGAGGAAGAAGAGGTCGACGAGGACGACGCTGATGCCGAGGCTGAGGCCCCCGAAGAAGCTGCTCCTGAGCCCGCTGCTGGCCAAGATGATTCCTCCTCTATGTACCACATTCCATGATCATGTTGTCTCAAAACAATCTGTTAAATTCACCCCCGGTATGTCGGGGTGGTTGATGTAACACAACACTTAATTCCTTTTGGATGTGCTACTTATTTAACTGGCAGGCCGGTAAACTTAAATATTAAGCCAGTAGTTGTGTTACCAAGATCTTTGGTTTGTTTTGATTTTCTTTGATCTTCCTGGTGAAGATTCCGGATTTGTTTCCGCATCCAATCTGATGCACACTTGGTTCTTTTGCTTTGGCTCTGCCTACCTCTTTTGGGTGTTTTGGTGTATGCGACTCAAAGTTCTTTTGCCAAGCAAGCATTTTCTTGAACTTAGAAATAATTCGAATTTTTTCACAAAAAACCGGTATAACCGGGGTTAGTTAAACTTTTCTCCGGATTGTTTGTTTTCGGTTCCTCCTCGTTTTTCGCGTGCTAAAAACCTTCCGGTTTATCTTGCTTGCCATGAAGCCGGGTGACGTGGGCATTACCCTTCGGGTAACTGTTATTGCCCTATCCTGTACGGCCCAACTGGAGGCCCATGAAGACACCCGATAGCAAGGTGGGCCGGTACGTCGGTGTCGAATAAGATTCCTTGAAGAACAAGACGAAGAAGCGAAGGATGCAAGGAAAGTCTAGAACTAGGGTCCATTGTAACCTAGTCGTACCCGGACAGATCTCTCGAGACCTGGCCTCCTATATAAGGGCCATGAGAGGGGCTGCCGAAGGATATACGCAATCTTAGCAACTTTAGCCACCAGAAGTCTAGAGCTAGGATTTCATAGCACTTAGCCTCTCGACGAGATCACAGCCGAAACCTTCGGCACCTCATTGTAACCCAATATTCGCATAATCAAGATCAGACATGCAAGACGTAAGGGTTTTATGTCACACCCCAACTTTTGCAAACATGTTTTGTTGTCCTGAGTGCAAAAATTAGGGGGAACAAAAACTTTTTCTAAAGACTAATTAGATGAATTGTCTTGATCTGTTTGAATATGAATTGCTTTGATCTGTTGGTAGATGAATTGTCTTGATTGATTGTTGAAAATTGTCTTGAGTAACCTCCTAGAACAACACCTCTAGTGTTAAAGCAGCTTAACCTCTCGCTAAATAAAAAAAACATGTGTGACCCTGGAACATTCTTTTTCTCTCTTTACCAATACATAAACCCTATGCTTGGTGTTTTCCCCATAAGTACCTCAACAGACAATTTCTAGTCTCCAGAAAATAGTGGAGCTATGGTCACTCTTGTATTACCATAACCTCCTCTCTTTAAAAATAATTTAACCTTTTGACCTAAACCCCAAAACCTCTTGTTGTTTTGTCCTGACTCAAAATCTTAAAAGTACCTTGCCAAAAATCTTTCCTGATTAAATTTTTTACTATGATCACCTTTGATCATGGTATCACAAAAGAGTTTCTAAAAAAGACATAGTTTTATTTTGGCACAAAGTATTTACCAAATGGCTTATCCTTACTTTATGTGACTCTAAAATCTTGTAAAAGCTTTTATTTGTAGTTTTGGTTTCCTAAAATAAAATAGAATGATCTACATTTTCTATTCCTCTATGGATTATTCTACTCTTCTAAGACCTCTCCTCTTTTCAAATATTTCAAGTAAGCCTATTGGTTTAATCTCAATCAAAAACAAGGCCATAGACACTAAAATAAATTAAAGGCTATTTGATCGGTGATTGAATATCCATGGTATGGTCATTACCAACAATACATCTCAAATATCTATGTGGTGAACCATGAACTTTTGCTAGCCAATCTGACCTGTGCAAATACAAAACCTCCCAGAATAACCCTACTACTCCTTCTCACCTACTATTTTGATCTTCCTTCCAAATTCAACTTGGGTACCACCAATATCACCACCACCCCATCTCTTGTCCCTCACCTCTTATTTTTCTAACTTGACATTCTTCTAAACAAATTTGGCATGAAATTATCTTGTCACTCCATGAACCAACTTAGTCCCTTTTTCTCCAAACTCTCACCATTTTTTTAAGAGGACACTTACCATCCTCCCTCCACCCTCCTTTCCTCTTCATCAAATATGGTGGCATCAACACCACCAACTCACCCCTCTTGTTGTTTTTCTTGAAAATTTGGCAAGTGGCTTTAATGTCATTGCATGGCACCATGCCCCCTTTTCTTTTCACCCTCCCTTGCACCCTCTCTCCCCTTACCCTTGTCACCTTTCTCTCCCTCTCTTTGATCAAACCCTAGGAAGGGGGAACACTACCCCCTCTCCTTCCCTTCTCTCTTCTTCCTTCCCAAACATGGCCGGGTCTTGTACCTTGCACCACCCCAACCTCCCTACACCCCTTGGCCCGACCCCAAACCCTCCAAAACACCTCCAGGACCCTCTCTGAACCCTCCCTCCCTTCTAACTTGGCCCAGGGACGAGCAGCCCACATCCCACACGACCCCAAACCCAGAAACACAACGCACGCACCCAGGGAACCCTCTCCCGCTCGACCCCTTTCCTTCCCGCGCGCCCCTCCCTCCTGCTGACGTCTCCAGCGTGACGTCACCCCGCCCCCACCCTCCAACGTCACCCCTGACGCCAGCCCCGGCCGCCCATTGGCCATGGACGCCGCCCACACCTCCCTCCCGCCCTATAAAAAGGCTCCCCCACTCACTCCCTTCCCTCCCACACCACTCCACTTTCCCCTACACTCCCTCTCTCCATCCCATGAGGAGCAGCAGCGCCTCCCGAGCCCCTGGCCGCCGGAGCATCCCTCCCCGCCCGTGGTCACCGGTTCACCGTGAGGTGGCGGAGAAGAACGCGCTCGCTCCCGGCCTCTTTTTCCCTCCCTCTCTTTTCCATTGTGTTTGCCCTGTTCTTCCGCTTCTAACGTGCCCTTCCACGTTGCCTAGCATCGCCGGAGCCGCCGCCGTCGCCGCTCGGCCGTAGGGTGCTGCGAGGAAGACGGCGTCGGGAGAACTGCTGTGGACGCAGAGGACGCCGAGGAGCCGCCCCTGGACACGCGCCCTTCATTCGCCCTGAGCTTGTCGTCGCCCGCCAGCCGCCAGGTGAGCCCTAGCCCGCCCATCTCTGCGTTTCCGTCCGCTGCTCGCGTCCCTGCCTCGCGTCGTGGAGACGACGGCCTCGTGCCGATCGATCCCGAGCGTGCAGCTGCATGGCCGTTTCGGCCACGTCGGCCCATGCATGCTGGGCCCCGCCCGGGCCCCTCTCCCCTCCTTTTTATTTTTCTTTCTTTATCCCCTCCACCTGGAAACCTCTCCTGGGCCGGCCCAAAACGTCACCACCGCACGGCCCAGATCCCTTCCCGCCCCTTTTATTTCGTTTAATTTTTTGAATTGGCTGTTAAAATGTGTGAAAAACCAGTAGCACTCAATTGTGAATATCTCGAGATCCACTGACCCAAATCCAGTGAAACCAATTGCATTAGTTCAAAAATTCAAATATCTTTCCAATGCCACTGGTCCCATATTTTTAGGATTTTTGTACGATTTTTAGTGCATTAAACATGTTCACTGGTTATTGTTTAGTATTTGTAATTCCTAAAATGGTAGGATTAATATTTTTGGATGAATCCAATTGTGTTGACCTTGTTTTGTTACTGGCCATCTAGGAAAAATACTTTTAGTCTCTGTTCAAGAAATTTTGTATCTGTTTGCAAGTGTATGTGTGTCATATGCAATGATGATTTGAAATCCCTTTGAGTTATTCAAAACCTTGCCATCACTTTGTTTTAAAAATAGTCAACCTATGTTTTATTCTTGCCAAACAAAACCTTCCGAGGTTAAACCAAGTTCTATTGTTTTGCTTAAGATTTCAAAATGGTGTGGCATATTGTTTACTTCCTAGTATTGGGTAGTATTTGTGCTAGCAAAATAAAATAGGAAAAATGATTTGTGCCTTTCCAAAAATGTTTGAAAATAAAAGATGGATGCTTTTGAGCCAAAACTGATTCACTTGTCTCCTTGGTGTTGTTATCTACCAGGGGGGTATATAACTTGTGCCTTGGTAATACCCATAGAGGCCTTTGCTTATTTTTGATACTCTCATACCTTTGTTAAGTAAGATAAATTAGTTTTCTTTTAAAGATGTTTTGTAGTGACCATAAGTCCTTAGAATGTTAGACCTTAGTAAAATGGTTAGCTTCTGATTGTTGATTGTTGAATGATGTTTTGTTGCTACAATGTGTTGATTGTGCTCCTTTTATATTTTCCGGCGATAGATGCGAACAATTCCGGAGAAGAAGAAGTGGTTCGGATAAGGGTTTTATTTATATTGATGGGATTCTTATATTGATGGAGTTGAAGAAGTCCAGGGACAAATAAGCCAAGGCAAGCCATCTCTTGATCTCTGAATGTTGAATCACATTTTGTGGTTACTTTGTTGTTATTCTTGTCTCTCGATATATTTTGTGTGGTATCTACTTATGTTGATGGAGCATGCTCACCATGAGCATGTTGGTTTCTCTTTGACACCTCACCTACCATCCCCTTTAGGGAAATGGTGGTCATTATCATGATCTTGGTGTACCCTCTAAGTGTGAGGGGTATGCCCACTTATCTTGTGTGTGTCGACCTCTTGGCACCCTTCTTGAACCCCTTGTTGATGTTCTGCATACTTACTCTCGAGTATGTTGAACCCCTTGTTGATGTTATGCATGCATACCCTGAGCATGTATGTCCCCTTGACCATCTATATTATCATCTTCTTAGCGGTATGATGATTAACATCTTGAACCTTGTTGAATCTTCCAACTTATGTTGTCCCTATACATGCTTATCCTAAGTATGTATGATCCCCTTAACACCTCAATTATCATCCCCTTAGTGGTATGATGGCTAGCATCATGTCATTGTGACTCTTAGTTCCTTCATAAAACTATAGGTTGGGAACCCCCTTGGAAAAATACCTTGTTGAAAAGAATTTTTGAAAACCTTGGGTGAGTTGGACTTACCCAAGCGTGTGTTTATGAAAGGAAAGGATCTTGGCAAAGATGGTTGAAAAGAAAATCTTGTTTTCGAAAACTTTGGCGCCTAAGTATTCACCCGTGACAATTAACCCGCGCAACCACATTACCCTGGGGTGGGACGGGGCTTAGCCCGTAGTTTGTTCTTCTTAGCATGGGACACCGCACAACTATATAAGGGTAAGGTTACCCCTGAATCCGGATTGTCGTTGGTGGAGACAATAGTATAACGGGAGGCCTTCGGGGCTGACCCGTCCGGAAGACACTATGGGTCTCCCTGGCTTGGCGGTGGAGCCACGCTCAAAGTGAGGTGAGCTGCCACGGTGCCGGGGAGGTACATACTCCATAGGGTAGGATCCCGTGCTTAGACGAATAGGCGAAAGGCTATGTCCGAGTTTTTGTCATGGCATAGTTGATATGCAGGGATGATGCCCACATGATAAATTCGTGGATCTTGTGGGGAAAGTGTGCAAACTCTGCAGAGTCAAATCTATTCGAATAGCCGTGTCCGCGGTCATGGACGGTTGAAATGGTTGTTGCTTAGCCTGATGAGTTTTGTTTGAGAAAGTGTTTACCAAAGGAAAAAGGAACTTGTTTTCGGAGTACCGGCAGGGTACTAGAATGGTTTGGTTGACCATGTGGAGATGGTCGGAAAGGAATACCCCCTTCCTAGTGTTTTATGTTGTAGAACTCTTTTGAAGTATCTTCTTTAACAAAGATATAGAGATGTCATAGAACCCTCTTAGTGTCCCCTTCAACTGCGATGTTGGGATGCTATATCCACAAGAGAAAATGATTCTCTTTCACATTCTATATCCACAAGAGAAACTATCCTTCTTCTCTTGTCTCTTTTAGTTAGCATTGTTAGCACCTTTCTTGATGGTTTGCGAGTACAATTCCAATGTACTCACGGCTTTGTCCCTGGCTATTTACTTGGCCAGACTTGGAGGAATTCAACAGGTGAAGAAGGAGTTGACGATGTCTATGCGAGCTAGGAACGTCTTCCCATTCAGTTGCCTGTAGGGTTATGACAGATGACTTGGGCTCTACGCTGATTGAAGTGATTTCCGCGACTCTGATGATTAGATTAGGCCCTTCGAGGCTATTATGTAAAGATGGGTCATGTGACCTTATTGTAATTTTCTTATTCCGTTTTGTAAAGGATGATGTAATTTGATATCAGTTCGGTTATGGGTTCACGGCACACTGATCATGGGAACGTGAACTGTATACATAACAGGGTATTTCGGACAGCTAGTCCGGGGTCCCCACATTTTACCTCATCGAGGGCCCCGAACCTGGGTAAATTGCTCTCCCCACTTGTTTGATAACCGATGTCTCGTGTCAGCCTACAGGATTCCCTCTACCCTAAGCCCCAAACTGAGGGCATTGCCGAGGAGTACCCTCGACACCGGGTTTCGGACAGCAGCAAAGTCGAAGACTCCTTTAGGTTAGCACGTTACTAAAACGGAAAAGAAATCGTCCAACAATCAAACCAGTACACAAAGAAAATAAACATATTGCATGCAATTCCGGTAGAGGCAGTCCCCGAGAAACATTCGAGGTGCCGGTGTCTTTTATTCATAGCAAATAAGGTACAAAAAGGAACTCCTTACACAACATCTTCAGGAATAGAAAGCGCGCAACAAAGCTATGTTCCATGGACGCTTGGTTTCATCTCCGGACCGGTCCTTCTTTCCTTGCTTCCATTTCTGTGCATCGATCAGGTAATCGGCATCATTGTGCAGAGCCTTGCTCACAATGAAAGGTCCTTCCCATGGAGGTGAGAGTTTGTGGCGCCCCTCAGTGCGCTGCACCAGGCGTAGCACCAGGTCCCCTTCCCGGAACACTCTCGGATTAACCTTCCGGCTATGATAGCGTCTGAGGTTCTGCAGGTATATGGATGATCTTGCCAGACCCAGCTCTCTCGCTTCCTCGAGCAAGTCCACATCGTTTTCTCGGGCCTCTTTTACCTCTTCTTCGGTATAGAGTTGAACCGTGGTGAGTCATGGATAATGTCGGTTGGTATGACCGCTTCTGCTCCATACACCATGAAGAAGGGTGTGTATCCGGTAGACCAGTTTGGTGTGGTTCTTATGCTCCACAGCACAGATGGTAGTTCATCAAGCCAACATCCTGGCGTTTTTTCAAGCGGTTCAATTAGCCTCGGTTTGATACCCGAAAGCACAAGTGCATTGATTCTTTCCACTTGCCCATTGCCTTGTGGGTGTGCCACGGAACACAAATCCAACCGGATGTTGTTGTCCTCACAGAATGCCTTAAACTCTCCTTGAGCGATGTTGGCTCCATTGTCAGTTATGATACTGTGCGGGTATCCATACCGCAAAATCACATCTTTTAAGAACTTCACCGTCGTGTGCCCATCGCACTTTGCAATTGGCTTAACTTCCAGCCACTTGGTATATTTATCCACCATCACTAGGATGTGGGTCATGCTTCCCCTTGCGGTTTTTAATGGGCCAAGCATATCCAGGCACCAAACAGCGAATGGCCAAGTTATTGGTATTGTTTTTAAACTGGATGCTGGGGTATGATTTTGCTTGGCGTACCTCTGGCACCCGTTGCATTTCCGGACTAGATCCTCAGCATCTTCCAAGGCAGTGGGCCAGTAGAACCCATGCCGGAACACTTTTGCCACCAGCGCTCTGGATGAAGCATGGTGCCCGCACCCCCCTTGGTGAATTTCCAGGAGCATCTCTTTTCCTTCCTCTGGTTCCACACATCTTTGGAGGACACCGGTGACACTTCTCTTGTACATTTCTCCATTGATGATGGTGTATGCCTTGGATCTTCTCTGAATCCTTCTCGATTCCACCTCATCCGCTGGTAAGCCACCATTGATCAGGAACTCCTTAATAGGTTTAACCCAAGTTGGTGCTTCTCGAACCAGAAAAACTGGCACATCCACATCCATGTAATCCACGACCATGGTTTCCTTCGGTTTAGATCCGGAAGTCCCCGGGTTAGCTGAAGCAGTCCCCGGGTTTTCTTCGTCAATATCCATTGGTACAATGTGTGGCTCCGGTACAAAGATTGATTCAGACTCCGGACTTGGTTTGATTGATGGTGCCCTCATGTGAGCCAAGGCTATTCCGGGAGGAATTTCTTGCCTGGACGAGCCCAGCTTGGGGAGAGTATCCGCGGCTTCATTTTCCGCTCGCGGCACATGGTGGAACTCACACCCCTCGAAGAATCCGACAATCTTTTGCACATGAAACCGGTATGAGGCCATGCTGGCATCTTTTGCATCCCAATCTCCGGAACACTGCTGCACCACAAGATCTGAATCGCCGTAGCAGATGATCCGGTGTACGCCGATTTCTCTCGCGACTTTGAGCCCATGAACCAGAGCTTCATATTCAGCGACATTGTTCGATACCCTGAAATGTACTTGCAGAACATACCGGAGGTGATCTCCCTTTGGTGAGGTGAGAACCACGCCGGCACCTAGACCCTCCTTGAGCTTGGATCCATCAAAGTGCATCTTCCAGTACTCTATTTTCTGTTCCGGCGGTTTTTACTACATTTCCGCCCAATCGACCAGGAAATCTGCCAAGGCTTGTGATTTTATGGCATCTCTCCTCTCGTACGCCGGTACGTAAGGTGACAGCTGAATTGCCCATATGGCAATCCTACCGCTAGCATCTTTGTTGCACATGATGTCCGAAATGGGTGCCTCGCTCACCACTTTCATTGGGTGCTCTTCAAAATAGTGCTTGAGCTTTGTAGCGGCCATGAACACACCATAAGTCATTTTCTGGAAGTGCGGGTAGTTTTTCTTTGAAAGGGAGAGCACTTTGCTCAGGCAGTATACCGGCCTCTGCACGGTTTTTCCTTCCTCTTCTCTTTGTACCACGACCACCACACTGACAACCCGGTTTGTTGCAGCTATGTAAAGCAACATGGGCTCCCTTTCGAAAGGCGAAGCCAATATCGGTGCTGTGGCTAGCATCATTTTTAGCTCTTTGAATGCCGCGTCTGCCTGAGGGGTCCAGACGAAGGTATCGGATTTTTCCATTAGGGCATAGAGCGGCAAAGCCTTTTCTCCCAACCTTCTTATAAACCGGCTTAGCGACGCCAAGCTTCCGGTAAATTTTTGCACGTCCTTGAGATCTTGCGGTACTGTCATTCTTTCGATGGCCCGGATTTTTACCAGATTAACCTCGATGCACCGGCTTGATACTAAGAAACCAAGTAACTTTCCGGCGGGAACGCCGAAGGTACATTTTGCCGGATTGAGTTTCATCCGGAACCGGCATAGATTGTCAAACGTTTGTCACAAGTCATCGATTAAGGTATCTTTTACCTTCGTTTTTATCACAACATCGTCCACATAGACTTGCACGTTTTTGCCGATCTGATCATGCAAGCATTTTTGCATACAGCGCTGGTACGTTGCACCAGCGTTGCGCAAACCAAAAGGCATAGTGACATAGCAATAAGCCTCGTGCTGGGTAATGAACGCAGTCTTTATTTGATCTTCCTTTTTCAGGGGAATTTGGTGGAAACCGGAATAAGCATCCAGGAAAGACAACAGTTCACAACCAGCGGTGGAATCGATCACCTGATCAATCCGGGGTAGCGGGAATGGATCTTTGGGGCAAGCCTTGTTCAGGTTGGTGTAGTCGATGCACATGCGCCACACCTTCGGAACCTTGGGGTCTTCGTCTTTTTTCTTCTCGACCAGCACCGAATTGGCTAGCCACTCAGTGTGCAGTACTTCCATGATGAAACCGGAAACCAGCAACTTCGTTACCTCTTCTCCAATGATTTTTCTCCTGTCTTCAGCGAACCGGCACAAAGGTTGTCTCACCGGCTTCGCATCCTTTCGGACGTTCAGAGAGTGCTCAGCCAACTCCCTCGGCACACCCACCAAGTCATCAATAGACCAGGCAAAAATGTTCCAATTCTCACGGAGGAAGTTGACGAGCGCGCTTTCCTATGCTTCATTGAGGCCAGCACCGATGCGAACGGTGCGCTCTGGGTAAGCCGGGTCCAGCACGATGTCCTTTGTCTCCTTGGTTGGCTTGAAAGCCGGTGTGCCCAAGTTACCACTCATTGCCGCTAAGTTTAGCTGGGAGATTGAGCCAGTGCAACATCGGTTTGCATTCTTTTCTTTTCCTCCGCTATCACCAGCGACTCTGCCAGATTTGATCCGGCGGATGCGGTTTCGAGCGACACTTTGTAGTTTCCAACCACAGTCAAGGGCCCTTTTGGTGCCGGCATTTTCATCTTGAGATAGGCAGTATGAGTGGAGTCCATGAATTTAGCTAGTGCCGGTCTCCCAAGCAGCGCATGGTAGGGGCTGTCCAAGTCAACCACTTCGAACAAGATGTTTTCAACACGACAATTGTCACGCCCTCCAAACAGCACATCCACCCGGACTTTGCCCATCGGCGAACAGGACAGTCCCGGAACGTTTCCATGGAAAGTGGTGTGTTGGCTCCAGCATGTTTGGTGTTATGCCAAGCGTTTGCATGGTGTGCCGATACATGATGTTTATGCTACTCCCATTGTCTATTAGCACCTTGCTGAACCAGACTCGCGACATCGGCCCGTGCATGATTGGGTCTACCACCAAGGCGTATCCGCTCGGATTCGGCATCACTTTCGGATGATCTTTAAACGTCCAGGCCAGTTCCTGATCTGACCACAACATGTATTTTGGTACTGCCGGGGTCACCGTGTTCACTTGCATGGAACGGCGATGCATACTTTGCCGGTCTCTTGGCTCTGTTACGAACACAACACATCACATATCCGGATCGCGATAAATGTTCCGGCCTAAAGGTGCTGGTGGTGGGCCTTGGTTAATACCTTGTGCCACCTGATTGACTTCTTGCTGCTGAGGCCGGTTTGGCTGAGCTTGCACTGGTAACGCATTTGCCCCGGTAAGCGGAGATGGTGGTGGTAACCTTCTGGTACCTTGGTACCTGGCATCCTTCATCATGCCTCTGTCCATTAACCTCTTGGTCCAGGAGCAATCTTTTGTCAAGTGGTTTGCCGGCCTCGCCGGATTCGGTGTGTGCCAGCGGCACGGCTGATCCATAGAAGATTCCATGGTATACTTTTCCTCATTTTGCCACTATTTTTTTTCAACCCATTGTTTCTTTGGACCCGCCCACGGCTGCGATCCGGTATTTTGCCTTTGGCTTCCGCCAACGCTGGAATTGTCCTGCACTGCGGCCACTTGTTGCATTCCGTACCTCCGATCCATAAAATCTTCCCTTCTTTTGTTGTGGTGGCTGTTCCGGTACTGATCTTGGCGTGGTTGGCTTATTTGCGGCGGCTCAGCTTGTACTGCCGGTTGCATCGGATCTCCCAATGCATAGCTATCCGCCGCTCGAATCATTTCAGCCAAAGTGGTTGATAACCCACAAGTATAGGGGATCGCAACAGTCTTCGAGGGAAGTAAAACCCAAATTTATTAATTCGACACAAGGGGAGACAAAGAATACTTATAAGCCTTAACAACTGAGTTGTCAATTCAGCTGCACCTGGAAAAGCACTAGTAACAGGGGTGATGTGAAAGCAGCAATAATATGAGAGCAATAGTAATAGTAACACATCAGCAGTAGCAGTAACACAGAGGCAATGGCACCAGAAAATAGTTGATACTACTTCCAATGACATATAGGATGAGTATTTGATGATGAAAGATGGACCGGGGTTCCCAGCTATCTACACTAGTGGTAACTCTCCAATAACAAGTGACAAGTGTTGGGTGAACAAATTACAGTTGGGCAATTGATAGGATTGAAATAGCATTAAGACAGAACATAAAGCTTACTAATCATGTAGGCATGTTTTCCATATATAGTCATACGTGCTTGCAATGAGAAACTTGCATAACATATTTTGTCCTACCAGCCGGTGGTAGCCGGGCCTCAAGGGAATCTACTGGTAATTAAGGTACTCCTTTTAATAGAGCACCGGAGCAAAGCATTAACACTTGATGAAAACATGTGATCCTCATATCTAAGCCATCCCCTCCAGTTATCCCAGCTTGCTGTCACTCTGGGGCCTCGGGTTCCGGACATAGACATGTGCAAACAACTTGTAGATACAATCTAAGCAATAAGTATAGAGCTCAAATCTAAGATCATGCCACTCGTGCACTAGTGACAAGCATTAAACACAACAAGATTGTAGCAACAATAACTTCACAAACTTTATAGATAGACTCGATCATAATGTAACAATTCATCGGATCCCAACAAACACCACACCGATTACATCAGATGGATCTCAATCATGTAAGGCAGCTCATGAGATCATTGTATTGAAGTACATGGGAGAGAGAGTACCAACTAGCTACTGCTAGAACCCGTAGTCCATGGGGGAACTACTCACGGAGCATGCTGGAGAGTTTCGCGATGGCGGCGGCGCCCCTGGAGTCTTTCTGGAGTATGATTTATTGATATAGGGTTTTCGCGTCACGAGGAATACATAGGCGAAAGGGCGGTGTCGGAGTGGTCCCGAGGGGCCCACCCCATACCTGGGCGCGCCCCCCTCCTTGGCCGCGCCGCCAGGTGGTGTGGGGCCCCCCTAGCCCTTCTCCGTCTCTCCTTCGGTGTTCTGGGTCCGTCTCGGTGAAATAGGAGGTTTGGCTTTTGTTTCCTCGAATTCCGAGAATATTGCCCGAACAGCTTTTCTGGAACCAAAAACAGCAGAAAACTGGAACTGGCACCTTGGCATCTCGTTAATAGGTTAGTCCCGGAAAATGCATAAAATCATTATAAAGTGTGAGAAAAACATGTAGGTATTGTCATAAAACTAGCATGGAACATCAGAAATTATAGATACGTTGGAGACGTATCAAGCATCCCCAAGCTTAGTTCCCGCTCGCCCTCGAGTAGGTAAACGATAAAAAGAATAATTTCTGAACTCGACATGCTACTAACATAATCTTGATCATACTATTGTAAAGCATATGAGATGAATGCAGTGACTCAAGGCAATGATCTATAGTTTGCTAACAAATAGATAACATATAGCAAAAACTTTTCATGAATAGTACTTTCAACACAAGCATCAAAAAGTCTTGCATAAGAGTTTACTCATAAAGCAATAAATTCTTAATAAGAGGTTTTGAAGCAACACAAAGGAAGATTTAAGTTTCAGCAATTGCCTTCAACTTTCAACATGCATATCTCATGGATAATTGTCAACACAAAGTAATATAATAAGTGCAATAAGCAAGCATGTAAGAATCAATGCACAATTGACACAAGTGTTTGCTTCTAAGATAGAAAGGAGTAGGTAAACTAACTCAACATAAAGTAAAAGAAAGGCCCTTCGCAGAGGGAAGCAGAGATTAAATCATGTGCTAGAGCTTTTTAAGTTTTGAAATCATATAGAGAGCATACAAATAAAGTTTTGAGAGGTGTTTGTTGTTGTCAACGAATGGTAGTGGGCACTCTAACCCCCTTGTCAAACATACTTTCAAAGAGCGGCTCCCATGAAGGACGTTATCTCTACCAGCAAGGTAGATCATCCCTCTTCTCTTTTGTTTACACATGTATTTTAGTTTTATTTATAGATGACACTCCTCCCAACCTTTTGCTTTCACAAGCCGTGGCTAACCGAATCCTCGGGTGCCTTCCAACATTTCACATACCATGAAGGAGTGTCTATTTGCAAAATTAAGTTGCTTACTGATGAATCAGGGCAAAATATGTGAAGAGAATTATTAGTGAAGATTAATTAATTGGGGCTGGGAACCCCGTTGCCAGCTCTTTTTGCAAAATTATTGGATAAGCGGATGAGCCACTAGTCCATTGGTGAAAGCTGCCCAACAAGATTGAAAGATAAAACACCACATACTTCCTCATGAGCTATAAAACATCGACACAAATAAGGAGTAATAAAGTTTTGAATTGTTTAAAGGTAGCACATGAAGTATTTACTTGGAATGGCATAAAAATACCACATAGTAGGTAGTTATGGTGGACACAAATGGCATAGGTTTTGGCTCAAGGTTTTGGATGCACGAGAAGCATTCCCTCTCAATACAAGGCTTTGGCTAGCAAGGTTGTTTGAAGCAAACACAAGTATGAACCGGTACAACAAAACTTACATAAGAACATATTGCAAGCATTATAAGACTCTACACTGTCTTCCTTGTTGCTCAAACACTTTTACCAGAAAATATCTAGACCTTAGAGAGACCAATCATGCAAACCAAATTTCAACAAGTTCTACGGTATTTCTCCACTAATAGGTTTAAACTACATGATGCAAGCGAAACATGATCTACTTGAGAGCTCAAAACAATTGCCAATTATCAAATTATTCAAGACAATATGAAGCATTTTCTGTTTCCAAACAAATAACAATAAGTGCTGCGGCTTTCAGCTTTCGCCATGAATATTAAAGTAAATCGAAGAACGCAAGTGTTCATATGAAACAGCGGAGCGTGTCTCTCTCCCACACAAGGATTGCTAGGATCCAAATTTATTCAAACACAAACAAAAATAAAAACACACAGACGCTCCAAGTAAAGCACATAGGATGTGACGGAATAAAAATATAGTTTCACTAGAGGTGACCTGATAAGTTGTTGATGAAGGAGGGGATGCCTTGGGCATCCCCAAGCTTAGATGCTTGAGTCTTCTTGAAATATGCAGGGATGAACCACGGGGGCATCCCCAAGTTTAGACTTTTCACTCTTCTTGATCATATATCATCCTCCTCTCTTGACCCTTGAAAACTTCTGCCACACCAAACTTCTCATAAAGTTCATTAGAGGGGTTAGTACTCAAAAAACTGTAATCCACTTTAGCCCTGTAGTGACACATTGCAATAACTCAATAAAACATTAGCTACAGCTCTCCACGTCTAGAAAGCCATACTTAAAGTCCACAAGAGACAATGCAAAACACAGAGACAGAATCTGTCAAAACAGAACATCCAGTAAAGACGAATTTTTTAAAGGTACTTCCGTTGCTCAAATCAAAAAACTCAAAACTAATGAAAGTTGCGTACATATCTGAGGAACTCGCATGAAATTTGGCAGAATTTTTAGAGTTTCCTACAGAGAGAACTACTCAAATTCGTGACAGCTAAAAATCTGTTTCTGCGCAGAAATCCAAATCTAGTATCAACTTTATATTAGAGACTTTACTTGGCACAACAATGCGATAAAATAAAGATAAGGAGAGGTTGCTACAGTAGTAACAACTTCCAAGACACAACAAAACAGTAGCAAAATAAAACATGGGTTATCTCCCAAGAAGTGCTTTCTTTATAGCCATTAAGATGGGCTCAGTAATTTTAATGATGCTCACATAAGAAATAAGAGTTGAAGCAAAAGAGAGCATCAAGAAGCAAATTCAAAACACATTTAAGTCTAACCCACTTCCTATGCATAGGAATCTTGTACACAAATAAATTCATGAAGATCAAAGTGACAAGCATAGGAAGATAAAACAAGAGTAACTTCAAAATTTTCAGCATGTAGAGAGGTGTTTTAGTACCATGAAAATTTCTACAACCATATTTTCCTCTCTCATAATAATTTTCAGTAGCATCATTAACAAACTCAACAATATAACTATCACATACAGCATGCTTTCCATGATCTACAAACACATAATTTTATCAAGCTCAAAAAGAGTGGGATCAAAACTTTCAAACCCACTTTTATCAATAATATAACAAGATGATTGATAAATCTCAAAAGATATGGGACTCCTAGATAAAGTCAAGACCTCTCCAATCCCATTTTCATTAGTAGTACAATTAATATTATCAAGTAACATAGGACCATCATCTAGAGATTTATCATAAACATTTGCCAAGCAAAACTCTTTAGTACCATGCATTTCGACATCAGGCACAAACAAAGCATTATCATAAGATTTATAAAAATAGCATGGATTATCATGAATAACAGTAGCATAATTATTGTCACAAGTTTTACTCATAGGGAATATTTCAAGAGAATCCACAGGAACATAACATTCATCCTCCTTTGGTAAGCATGGAGGACAATCAAATAATGTAAGAGATAAAGAGTTACTCTCATTAGAAGGTTGGCATGGGTAGCTAATCCATTCTTCCTCCTTTTGTTCATCACTCTCCTCTTCTTTTTCATCCAATGAGCTTTCAGGTTCATCAATTTCCACAGGTTCCTGCAAATTGTGAGTGCATTCTTGTGCATTAGTGAGTCTCTCTTTATAATCAATGGTATAAGGATTATTGCTGTAACTTTCTATGCAAAAATTAAGGATAGAAGAGACATAATCTTTAAGGTCCTTACAAGCAACACAGGTTTCATAATTCTTAGACATGAAGGATTCTATTTCAGAAGCTCCCATAAATAAAACAAATTGTTCTACTTCTTCGAACCCAAGATGAATATAGTTATTCCAATTATAGTTCATAATTAAAACTTCCTCACTAAAGCCACATTGAAATTTAAGATGTTTAGTATCCTGTTTAGAGCAACAGTTTATATCATGGCGTTTAAGCAAGATTTTAGCAATTGTATTCAATTTTTCTATCACATCACTCATAACTTTACCCTTTCTTGATTCTCTATAATTCATATATATTTCAATAAGCTCCAAATAGGTTGTGGGTTCTTCCATAGCAACAGTTTTTAATTTTTCGGTTTTTCAAATTTTTATGGATTTTCGGGTATATAGGGAAAAATAAAACAAGACAAAAACAAACTAGACAAAAGTAAACTAAGCAAAATAATACTAGACAGAAATAAACTAAGCACAAATAAACTAGACAAAAGTAAACTAAGCAAAACAAAATAAAATAAAACAGAGAGAGAGGTAGAGTGTACTCCCCGGGTGAACTTATGAGTAGAGCTATGCCTCCCGCAACGGCGCCGTAGAAAATAGTCTTGATAACCCACAAGTATAGGGGATCGCAACGAGTCTTCGAGGGAAGTAAAACCCAAATTTATTGATTCGACACAAGGGGAGACACAGAATACTTATAAGCCTTAACAACCGAGTTGTCAATTCAGTTGCACTCGGAAAAGCACTAGTAACAAGGGTGACGTGAAAGCAGCGAGTAATATGAGAGCAATAGTAATAGTAACACAACAACGATAGCTAGAGTAATACGTAGGCAATGGCACCGTAAAATAGTTGATACTACTTCCAATGACATATAGGATGAGTATTTGATGATGAAAGATGGACCGGGGTTCCCGGCTATCTACACTAGTGGTAACTCTCCAATAACAAGTGACAAGTGTTGGGTGAACAAATTACAGTTGGGCAATTGATAGGATTGAAATAGCATTAAGACAGAACATCAAGCTTACTAATCATGTAGCCATGTTTTCCATATATAGTCATACGTGCTCGCAATGAGAAACTTGCATAACATCTTTTGTCCTACCAGCCGGTGGCAGCCGGGCCTCAAGGGAATCTACTGGTAATTAAGGTACTCCTTTTAATAGAGCACCGGAGCAAAGCATTAACACTTGGTGAAAACATGTGATCCTCATATCTAAGCCATCCCCTCCAATTATACCAGTTGCTATCACTCTGGGGCCTCGGGTTCCGGACATCGACATGTGCAAACAACTTGTAGATACAATCTAAGCAATAAGTATAGAGCTCAAATCTAAGATCATGCAGGTTGTCCACCCGCAAAGTACTCCTAAAGAAGTGGGTCGACGAGGAGTTTCTCACCTCCCAAGGCCTCAACAACAACATCACCATGTTGGTGAGGAACACAGGTATGGAGGTATTTTCGTCACTTAGCTATGACACGTACAAGCGTGCCACACTCGAGTTTCTCGCCACCTTCCACGACGACCTCACCTTCCTAGGGCGAGACACCACTATGAGTTTTTAGTTGAATGGTACGCCGCATTGTCTTACTTTTGAGGAATTTTGTGGTTTCTTCGGGTTGTCCACTACTAGCGAGAGCTCAAGATTACTGAGGAGGTTGTCCAGGAGGAACAAGAAGCTCGACAAACATATTTCTGTACACATGAACTCGTACTATCTGCGGAAGAAGTCTGCCACCATCCAGAACCCTGCCATTCGCTACTTCGCCACCTTCTTGGAAAACTCCATCTTCAGCAACGGAGATACTGGGGCCATGGCTAGCCCGGAGATGTGCATTGATGGCGCGTGAGACACACGTCCGTTGGGAACCCCAAGAGGAAGGTGTGATGCGTACAGCAGCAAGTTTTCCCTCAGTAAGAAACCAAGGTTATCGAACCAGTAGGAGTCAAGGAACACGTGAAGGTTGTTGGTGGCGGAGTGTAGTGCGGCGCAACACCAGGGATTCCGGCGCCAACGTGGAACCTGCACAACACAATCAAAGTACTTTGCCCCAACGTAACAGAGTGAGGTTGTCAATCTCACCGACTTGCTCGTAAACAAAGGATTAGATGTATAGTGTGGACGATGATGGTTGTTTGCGAAGAACGAGTAAAGAACAATTGCAGTAGATTGTATTTCAGATGTAAAGAATTGGACCGGGGTCCACGGTTCACTAGTGGTGTCTCTCCCATAAGATAAACGGATGTTGGGTGAACAAATTACGGTTGGGCAATTGACAAATAAAGAAGGCATAACAATGCACATACATATATCATGATGAGTACTATGAGATTTAATTAGGGCATTACGACAAAGTACATAGACCGCTATCCGAGCATGCATCTATGCCTAAAAGTCCACTTTCGAGTTATCATCCGAACCCCTTCCGGTATTAAGTTGCAAACAACAGACAATTGCATTAAGTATGGTGCGTAATGTAATCAACACAAATATCCTTAGACAAAGCATCGATGTTTTATCCCTAGTGGCAACAGCACATCCACAACCTTAGAACTTTCTGACACTGTCCCATATTGAATGGAGGCATGAACCCACTATCGAGCATAAATACTCCCTCTTGGAGTCACAAGTATCAACTTGGCCAGAGCCTCTACTAGCAACGGAGAGCATGCAAGAACATGAACAACATATATGATAGATTGATAATCAACTTGACATAGTATTCAATATTCATCGGATCCCAACAAACACAACATGTAGGATTACAAATAGATGATCTTGATCATGATAGGCAGCTCACAAGATCTAACATGATAGCACAATGAGGAGAAGACAACCATCTAGCTACTGCTATGGACCCATAGTCCAGGGGTGGACTACTCACACATCGATCCGGAGGCGATCATGGAGATGAAGAGACGTCCGGGAGATGATTCCCCTCTCCGGTAGGGTGCCGGAGGCGATCTCCTGAATCCCCCGAGATGGGATTGGTGGCGGCGGCGTCTCTGGAAGGTTTTCCGTATCATGGCTCTCGATGCTCGGGGTATTCGCGACGAAGGCTTTAAGTAGGCGGAAGGGCGGAGTCGGAGGAGTCACGGGGGGCCCACACGCTAGGGCCGCGTGGGCCCCCCTTAGGCCGCTCCGCCCTAGTGTGGCGGCGCCCCGTGGCCCCACTTCGTATCTCCTCCGGTCTTCGGAAGCTTCGTGGAAAAATAAGCCGGCGGGCGTTGATTTCGTCCAATTCCGAGAATATTTCCTTACTAGGATTTATGAAACCAAAAACAGCAGAAACAACAGAATCGGCTCTTCGGCATCTCGTCAATAGATTAGTGCCGGAAAATGCATAATAATGACATATAATGTGTATAAAACATGTGAGTATCATCATAAAAGTAGCATGGAACATAAGAAATTATAGATACATTTGGGACGTATCAAGCATCCCCAAGCTTAGTTCCTACTCGCCCTCGAGTAGGTAAACGATAACAAAGATAATTTACGAAGTGACATGCTATCATAATCTTGATCAATACTATTGTAAAGCATATGAGATGAATGCAGCGATTCGAAGCAATGGTGAAGATAATGAGTAAAGAAATGAATCATATAGCAAAGACTTTTCATGAATAATACTTTCAAGACAAGCATCAATAAGACTTGCATAAGAGTTACTCATAAAGCAATAAATTCAAAGTATAGGCATTGAAGCAACACAAAGGAAGATATAAGTTTCAGCGGTTGCTTTCAACTTCAACATGTATATCTCATGGATAATTGTCAACACAAAGTAATATAACAAGTGCAATAAGTAAACATGTGAGAATCAATGCACACAGTTGATACAAGTGTTTGCTTCTAAGATAGAAAGAATGGGTAAACTGACTCAACAATAAAGTAAAAGATAGGCCCTTCGCAGAGGGAAGCATGGATTACTATTTTTGTGCTAGAGCTTTTCATTTTGAAAACAAGAAACAATTTTGTCAACGGTAGTAATAAAGCATATGTGTTATGTATAAGATATCCTATAAGTTGCAAGCCTCATGCATAGTATACCAATAGTGCTCGCACCTTGTCCTAATTAGCTTGGATTAACATGGATTATCATTGCATAGCATATGTTTCAACCAAGTGTCACAAAGGGGTACCTCTATGCCGCCTGTACAAAGGTCTAAGGAGAACGTTCGCATTGGATTTCTCGCTTTTGATTATTCTCAACTTAGACATCCATACCGGGACAACATAGACAACAGATAATGGACTCCTCTTTTTATTGCATAAGCATTCAACAACAGTTAATATTCTCATAAGATATTGAGGATTGATTGTCCAAACTGAAACTTCCACCATGAATCATGGCTTAAGTTAGCGGCCCAATGTTCTTCTCTAACAATATGCATACTCAAACCATATGATCATGAAAATCGCCCTTACTTCAGACAAGACGAACATGCATAGCAACTCACATGATATTCAACAAAGGTAAAAGTTGATGGCGTCCTCAGAAACATGGTTACCGCTCAACAAGCAACTTATTAAGAAATAAGACACATAAGTACATATTCTTCACCACAATAGTTTTTAAGGCTATTTTTCCCATGAGCTATATATTGCAAAGACAAAGGAATAGAATTTTAAAGGTAGCACTCAAGTAATTTACTTTGGAATGGCAGAGAAATACCATGTGGTAGGTAGGTATGGTGGACACAAATGGCATGGTTATTGGCTCAAGGATTTGGATGCACGAGAAGAATTCCTCTCAATACAAGGCTAGGCTAGCAAGGTTGTTTGAAGCAAACTCAAGTATAAAACGGTGCAGCAAGACTCACATATGAACATGTTGTAAGTATTATAAGACTTTACATTGTCTCCTTGTTGTTCAAACACCTTAACTAGAAAATATCTAGATTCTAGAGATCAATCATGCAAACCAAATTTTAACAAGCTCTATGTAGTTCTTCATTAATGGGTGCAAAGTACATGATGCAAGAGCTTAAACATGATCTATATGAGCACAACAATTGCCAAGTATTAAATTATTCAAGACATTATACCATTTACCACATGCGGCATTTTCCGTTTCCAACCATATAACAATGAACGAGGTAGTTCAACCTTCGCAATGAACATTAAGAATAAAGCTAAGAACACATGTGTTCATACGAAACAGCGGAGCGTGTCTCTCTCCCAAACAAAGAATGCTAGGATCCGAATTTATTCAAACAAAAACAAAAACAAACAGACGCTCCAAGTAAAGCACATAAGTTGTGACGGAATAAAAATATAGTTTCACTAGAGGTGACCTGATAAGTTGTCGATGAAGAAGGGATGCCTTGGGCATCCCCAAGCTTAGATGCTTGAGTCTTCTTAAAATATGCGAGGATGAACCACGGGGGCATCCCCAAGCTTAGACTTTTCACTCTTCTTGATCATATTGTATCATCCTCCTCTCTTGACCCTTGAAAACTTCCTCCACACCAAGCTCAAAACAAATTCATTAGAGGGTTAGTGCATAATTCATATATTCAGAGGTGACATAATCATTCTTAACACTTCTGGACATTGCACAAAGCTAATGAAAGTTAATGGAACAAAGAAATCCATCAAACATAGCAAAACAGGCAATGCAAAATAAAAGGCAGAATCTGTCAAAACAGAACCGTCCGTAAAGACGAATTTTTTAGAGGCACCAGACTTGCTCAGATGAAAATGCCCAAATTTAATGAAAGTTGCATACATATCCGAGGATCACGCAAGTAATCGCAGATTTTTATAAATTTTCTACAGCAGGGGCAGCTCAATTTCGTGACGAGCAAGAAATCGTTCTCGCGCAGATAATCCAAATCTAGTATTGACTTTACTATCAAAGACTTTACTTGGCACAACAATGCAATAAAATAAAGATAAGGAGAGGTTGCTACGGTAGTAACAACTTCCAAGACTCAAATATAAAATAAAGTGCAGAAGTAAAATAATGGGTTGTCTCCCATAAGCGCTTTTCTTTAACGCCTTTCAGCTAGGCGCAGAAAGTATGAATCAAGTAACATCAAGAGACGAAGCATCAACATCATAATTTGTTCTAATAGTAGAATCATAAGGTAACTTCATTCTCTTTCTAGGGAAGTGTGTAACGGCCCAGGATCATACCCCTATTAGAATTGCTTGTTCTTTTTCTTTTATGCATCATGGCATCTTGCATCATATCATCCACAAGATTTTATCAAATAAAAATCATTTTAAGTAAAAACTATTTTGAGTTTCTCCCTCTCATATGTTTTATTTAATAAACCTCCTCTATGTCTTTTTCTTTAACAAAACCTTAACACCAAAACTATCTAATAAATAAAATTATTTTTAAATGTTTTCAAAATAAAACTTTATTTGTTTTGCTCTGTGTTCAAAAGATGTTTCAAACCAGTTTTCAAATCAGCAAAAGGATTTCAAAATAAAACCCAAACCCCTATCCTATCTGGGGTCCTCTCTCTCCCCTGGACCTTTTTTTCTTTTCTCCCTCTCTTCTCCTAGCCCGCAGCCCTCCTCCTCCTCCTCTCCCCGGCCCAGCCCACCTTTCCCTGGCCCGCGTACCCCTTCAACAAGCGGAGACCAAGTCTCCTCTTCCTCCCGTCGTCTGCAGGCACGCGAGGTGCGTGACCTCCTTTTTCCCCAGCATCGTGGTCCTCTCTCTCGCCCTCGCTTTATCTCTGGCACCCGCACAACCACCCCGCCTCCTTCTGCACGCCAAGCCTTCACCTGCTCCTCCTTATCTCCTCCTTCCCCTTTTTTCTTCTTCCTCTCCAAGCCATGAACGGAAGGAGAAACCCCCACAGTACTCCTCCTCCTCGCCGTCAATCCATCGATTCCGGGCGCCCCTCGCTTCACCGACGCCGCCGGAAGAACCGCATCGTCGCGCTGATCATCTCCACCTAAGGAATCGGAAAGGGGCTCAGTAAATCGAGCGCAAACTCGCCGTTCCTCCGCCACGGCCTCCGCACTCCGGTGAACATTCCGGCGTCTCCTGACCACCTCCGGCCACGCTGGCCACCTCTACACCATCTCGGTGATCACGTGCACCTCCCAAACCTCTCCTTCGAACCTATCTTCCTCTCTAGTGTTCTACCGACGTTGACCGATCGTCGTCGTCGCAGGTGCTCGACGCCGGCGGTACTCCGGCGACCCCCTGAACGCTGCACCAGCACCATCCGGTTCCCCACGTTCTGCCGCACCCCCGACGCCGTCTCGCCCGTCCCGGGTTGCCCGGAATCTCCAGATTCGTGCTCGACCTGAGCCTCTCCGCCATGGTTGTGTGAGAAAGTTCATCTGCTTCCTGTGATCCTTCTTGTTGCCGCGCGCCTGATACTGTTCATCGATCCGTACGTAGCCCAGTGGTTGGTTCCTTTGGTCTCAACGTAGAGATCCTGTGTTCAATTCCTGGTTGAGGCGATTTTAATCCCCAACCCTCTTTTTTTCCCTGCTTCAGATCCACATATGGGATTCAGCCCAGATCTTACCAGCGTGTCGGGCCAGGCTCCGGCCCGGTCCCTCCCCAACGCAGCAGCAGACCTGATCCGCTCCAGCACAGTGCAGGTCCGGCCCAGTACCTCCCCTGATTATTTTCTTTTTCTGAAAATTTAAGAAAATGTTTATAACTTGCAAAATTCATATCTCTCAAACCATAACTCCAAATAAAAAGTGTTATACATGAAAATTGATCAGAAAAATATGATGAACATGAATATGCCATCCATATGCTTGTTTGCATCTCGCATCATGTTGCGCGTTGATAGTTTGTGCATTTCACCTAACATATATGCGGAGTATTTCGGACACCGACGCGGTTATCCCTGCTCCGTTTAATTTTGAAGTACCTCACCCTTGCCATGCTAATGCCATGCTAATCCACCCTTAAATTTGTCGGTAGAAATGCAACTCCAATCTAATTGTTTGTCCGGGTTCCGACTCCGCTTAAATTGGATAAGTGCATCGCATCATATCCGCCATGTCATGCATGCTCGCATTTGATCATGCTGGATCTTCTTTATCGCAGTTGTAAGACTTGCATCCGTTGTGTGTGTTCCAGCATTTGATTCTTCCCGGATAGGATCGCGAAGTGGTGATGTGAGATACGACGAGTTCTCCGACAAGTTCTTCTGCAGCTTTTCACAGGCGAGCCCACCCCTTCACCTATTTTACATTTACATGCTCTTTTGATCTATTGCTATCCCTATGTTGCGATTCTGTTGTGTCACGTGTCCTATCCACCTGTTACCTATATGTCCGAGATACACCTCCTCGCCCTACCTATTGTTTGTTGTTTGCCAGCCTTGCGAGTCGTAGGCGTGTTTAGGCTCTGTTGTTTATCTCGATCTGTTATCGGGATATGTTGGGTTGTTGGGAGGTTTTTACATGCTATATCATTTGTTGGAGATAATCACACTTTACTTTATTGTTAACAACTAAAATTGTGAGCAGAGGCATCTGTGAGCCCCTTTGCGAAAGCATCGGAACTTTGACTTGCTAATGTCCCCTAGGACCCGAGTTCTTGTTATCTGTTCCGAGTTTGAGCGCTCTACCCGTACGTGGGGGAGTGGGACCCCCATCACCCACTACCTTTCCTCGAGTCTGTTTATTGGGAGCCACAACCTTGGTTTTATTTGCTCATATGCACGATGCACGATTTACTTCTCGTTGCCTTCGGGTGTTTATATTCTCGTTCGTACTCATCTCGTGGAACGATTAGCGACAGCAGGTTGTTCACACTTAGCTTAGCCGTTGTCACAAACCTCTGGGTCCGTATCGGAGTACGGTCGAACTTCGTCACGGGTAGCTTAGTTGGGTGGCTCCCATTAAACTTTCTCTTGCATTGGGAACGGTCTTGATGTGAGACTCCACCTGTAGTAAGTGGGTTCGAGCATGCGTATGGTTACATTTGGGCAACCCCTGCAGGGTGTACATCTTATCGATAAGCCGTGTCCGCGGTTATGGACGACTTGGAATTGTATAGCTTGATCATAGAACAACTTACACCTTATATCCTGTTGCTAATAATTTGCTAATAAAACTCTTTCAAAAGTGTGTGTGCCTTTGCAATACCTCTTGGCGAAGGGGATCGCATTGGCTGGGTTATGTTTGTGTAGTATTTATCTCGTTACCTTGTGCGCTCTCTTATCTTCTCCGAGTAGACGGATGTTGTAGCGTGTCTCTATTGGATAGTAGCTTTGCTGCCGCTAAACTCCACATATAGCCGGGTGAAGTTTATACCGCCCACCGGCGAGCATAGCCGGTCTTGTCTCGCAAGTACGTGCCAATGGTACTTACCCTCGCCTTCCTTTCTTTTTGTCTCCTCCCCTTTTGTCGGCAACCGATGGCCCGACTTTGACAGGTACGAGATGATGACGTTAGCAAGGTTACCCTTCCGGCTTGACTCGGGCGGGGTTATGGACGCCACTGGTTATCTTCAGGACTCTTAGTCCAATTTGTATCTTGTCCGTACTCGGACATATTCGATCTTCTGTATGATTCGGATCTTTGTATTGTATATTTGTATCTTGACTCGTTGGAGTCGTTGTTGTAATATATGTTTTTTGTGGGCTCTATTGTAAACCTGTTGTAATGTTACTACTCGTGATAATTCCTCTGGCATCACGTGTGTGATTCGTCGCGCACGTCGTGTCGGAGGGCGTCTCTGGATCGATATCATGCGGATTTCGGCGGGTTTGCTGGGATCCTCATGGTACCGGTTCCGGGGCGTCACAAGTTGGTATCAGAGCTCAGGTTGACGGTACCCCACTAGTCCAGCCTGTAGGATAACCTTGCCAACGGACGTTGTGTCTAGTGTCAAACGATTTTCCTAAAAATCGTTGGATAGATCTGATTAGCTCTGATTTTTCTCCTTACCTCTATTCTTTCTCCTCTTACCTATGCGAGTTTTGAGTCTTCTCTCTTATCTGAGTTTTTCTGAGTCTTAGGTTCCGACGCGGGTTGGACGATCCTTGCCCTCACCTATTAGGTCCGATCTTTGGAGGATCCCGACAGAAGCGCATCATCAACAGCGGAACAACAACTTCTTGTTAGTGGTGTCGAGGAGATCGACACGTCGCCTGAAGATCCGATAGTTCACCTCTCTCCCCCGTACCATGGCGTGGGATCTCGGGGCGCGATCCCTTGTTAGTGGTGTCGATTGTAACGGCCCAGGATCATACCCCTATTAGAATTGCTTGTTCTTTTTCTTTTATGCATCATGGCATCTTGCATCATATCATCCACAAGATTTTATCAAATAAAAATCATTTTAAGTAAAAACTATTTTGAGTTTCTCCCTCTCATATGTTTTATTTAATAAACCTCCTCTATGTCTTTTTCTTTAACAAAACCTTAACACCAAAACTATCTAATAAATAAAATTATTTTTAAATGTTTTCAAAATAAAACTTTATTTGTTTTGCTCTGTGTTCAAAAGATGTTTCAAACCAGTTTTCAAATCAGCAAAAGGATTTCAAAATAAAACCCAAACCCCTATCCTATCTGGGTCCTCTCTCTCCCCTGGACCTTTTTTTCTTTTCTCCCTCTCTTCTCCTAGCCCGCAGCCCTCCTCCTCCTCCTCTCCCTGGCCCAGCCCACCTTTCCCTGGCCCGCGTACCCCTTCAACAAGCGGAGACCAAGTCTCCTCTTCCTCCCGTCGTCTGCAGGCACGCGAGGTGCGTGACCTCCTTTTTCCCCAGCATCGTGGTCCTCTCTCTCGCCCTCGCTTTATCTCTCGGCACCCGCACAACCACCCCGCCTCCTTCGCACGCCAAGCCTTCACCTGCTCCTCCTTATCTCCTCCTTCCCCTTTTTTCTTCTTCCTCTCCAAGCCATGAACGGAAGGAGAAACCCCCACAGTACTCCTCCTCCTCGCCGTCAATCCATCGATTCCGGGCGCCCCTCGCTTCACCGACGCCGCCGGAAGAACCGCATCGTCGCGCTGATCATCTCCACCTAAGGAATCGGAAAGGGGCTCAGTAAATCGAGCGCAAACTCGCCGTTCCTCCGCCACGGCCTCCGCACTCCGGTGAACATTCCGGCGTCTCCTGACCACCTCCGGCCACGCTGGCCACCTCTACACCATCTCGGTGATCACGTGCACCTCCCAAACCTCTCCTTCGAACCTATCTTCCTCTCTAGTGTTCTACCGACGTTGACCGATCGTCGTCGTCGCAGGTGCTCGACGCCGGCGGTACTCCGGCGACCCCCTGAACGCTGCACCAGCACCATCCGGTTCCCCACGTTCTGCCGCACCCCCGACGCCGTCTCGCCCGTCCCGGGTTGCCCGGAATCTCCAGATTCGTGCTCGACCTGAGCCTCTCCGCCATGGTTGTGTGAGAAAGTTCATCTGCTTCCTGTGATCCTTCTTGTTGCCGCGCGCCTGATACTGTTCATCGATCCGTACGTAGCCCAGTGGTTGGTTCCTTTGGTCTCAACGTAGAGATCCTGTGTTCAATTCCTGGTTGAGGCGATTTTAATCCCCAACCCTCTTTTTTTCCCTGCTTCAGATCCACATATGGGATTCAGCCCAGATCTTACCAGCGTGTCGGGCCAGGCTCCGGCCCGGTCCCTCCCCAACGCAGCAGCAGACCTGATCCGCTCCAGCACAGTGCAGGTCCGGCCCAGTACCTCCCCTGATTATTTTCTTTTTCTGAAAATTTAAGAAAATGTTTATAACTTGCAAAATTCATATCTCTCAAACCATAACTCCAAATAAAAAGTGTTATACATGAAAATTGATCAGAAAAATATGATGAACATGAATATGCCATCCATATGCTTGTTTGCATCTCGCATCATGTTGCGCGTTGATAGTTTGTGCATTTCACCTAACATATATGCGGAGTATTTCGGACACCGACGCGGTTATCCCTGCTCCGTTTAATTTTGAAGTACCTCACCCTTGCCATGCTAATGCCATGCTAATCCACCCTTAAATTTGTCGGTAGAAATGCAACTCCAATCTAATTGTTTGTCCGGGGTTCCGACTCCGCTTAAATTGGATAAGTGCATCGCATCATATCTGCCATGTCATGCATGCCTGCATTTGATCATGCTGGATCTTCTTTATCGCAGTTGTAAGACTTGCATCCGTTGTGTGTGTTCCAGCATTTGATTCTTCCCGGATAGGATCGCGAAGTGGTGATGTGAGATACGACGAGTTCTCCGACAAGTTCTTCTCGTAGCCTTTTCACGAGCGAGCCCACCCCTTCACCTATTTTACATTTACATGCTCTTTTGATCTATTGCTATCCCTATGTTGCGATTCTCGTTGTGTCACGTGTCCTATCCACCCGTTACCTATATGTCCGAGATACACCTCCTCGCCCTACCTATTGTTTGTTGTTTGCCGACCTTGCGAGTCGTAGGCGTGTTTAGGCTCTGTTGTTTATCTCGATCTGTTATCGGGATATGTTGGGTTGTTGGGAGGTTTTTACATGCTATATCATTTGTTGGAGATAATCACACTTTACTTTATTGTTAACAACTAAAATTGTGAGCAGAGGCATCTCGTGAGCCCCTTTGCGAAAGCATCGGAACTTTGACTTGCTAATGTCCCCTAGGACCCGAGTTCTTGTTATCCGTTCCGAGTTTGAGCGCTCTACCCGTACGTGGGGAGTGGGACCCCCATCACCCACTACCTTTCCTCGAGTCCGTTTATTGGGAGCCACAACCTTGGTTTTATTTGCTCATATGCACGATGCACGATTTACTTCCCGTTGCCTTCGGGTGTTTATATTCCGTTACGTACTCATCTCGTGGAACGATTAGCGACGACGGAGTTGTTCACACTTAGCTTAGCCGTTGTCACAAACCTCCGGGTCCGTATCGGAGTACGGCCGAACTTCGTCACGGGTAGCTTAGTTGGGTGGCTCCCATTAAACTTTCTCTTGCATTGGGAACGGTCTTGATGTGAGACTCCACCCGTAGTAAGTGGGTTCGAGCATGCGTATGGTTACATTTGGGCAACCCCTGCAGGGTGTACATCTTATCGATAAGCCGTGTCCGCGGTTATGGACGACTTGGAATTGTATAGCTTGATCATAGAACAACTTACACCTTATATCCTGTTGCTAATAATTTGCTAATAAAACTCTTTCAAAAGTGTGTGTGCCTTTGCAATACCTCTTGGCGAAGGGGATCGCATTGGCCGGGTTATGTTTGTGTAGTATTTATCCGTTACCTTGTGCGCTCTCTTATCTTCTCCGAGTAGACGGATGTTGTAGCGTGTCTCTATTGGATAGTAGCTTTGCTGCCGCTAAACTCCACATATAGCCGGGTGAAGTTTATACCGCCCACCGGCGAGCATAGCCTGGTCTTGTCTCGCAAGTACGTGCCAATGGTACTTACCCTCGCCTTCCTTTCTTTTTGTCTCCTCCCCCTTTTGTCGGCAACCGATGGCCCGACTTTGACAGTACGAGATGATGACGTTAGCAAGGTTACCCTTCCGGCTTGACCCGGGCAGGGTTATGGACGCCATCTGGTTATCTTCGGGACTCTTAGTCCAATTTGTATCTTGTCCGTACTCGGACATATTCGATCTTCTCGTATGATTCGGATCTTTGTATTGTATATTTGTATCTTGACTCGTTGGAGTCGTTGTTGTAATATATGTTTTTTGTGGGCTCTATTGTAAACCTGTTGTAATGTTACTACTCGTGATAATTCCTCTGGCATCACGTGTGTGATTCGTCGCGCACGTCGTGTCGGAGGGCGTCTCTGGATCGATATCATGCGGATTTCGGCGGGTTTGCTGGGATCCTCATGGTACCGGTTCCGGGGCGTCACAAAGTGTTCCATACCTTTCTTGAGAGGAAATTGATATTTAATATTACCTTCCTTCATATCAATGGTAGCACTAACAGTTCGAAGAAAAGGTCTCCCAATATAAAGGGACAAGATGCATTGCATTCAATATCCAAGACAACAAAATCAACGGGGACAAGGTTATTGTTAACCATAATGTGAACATTATCAATCCTCCCCAAAGGTTTCTTTATAGCATTATCAGCAAGATTAACATCCAAATAATAGTTTTTCAATGGTGGCAAGTCAAGCATATCATAGATTTTCTTAGGCATAACAGAAATACTTGCACCAAGATCACATAAAGCATTACAATCAAAATCATTGACCCTCATCTTAATGATGGGCTCCCAACCATCTTCTAACTTCGTAGGAATAGAAGTTTCAACTTTTAGTTTCTCCTCTCTAGCTTTTATGAGAGCATTTGTAATATGTTTTGTAAAGGCCAAATTTATAGCACTAGCATTGGGACTTTTAGCAAGTTTTTGTAAGAACTTTATAACTTCAGATATGTGACAATCATCAAAATCTAAACCATTATGGTCTACAGCAATGGGATCATTGTCCCCAATATTTTGAAAAATTTCAGATAGTTTTATCACTTGACGAGCTTTAGCAGTTTCAGGCAATTTTGCACGCTTTGCACTAGGAGTAGAAACATTGCCAACACCAATTATTTTACCATTGATAGTAGGAGGTGTAGCAACATGTGAAGCATTATCGTTACTAGTGGTGGTAATAGTCCAAAATTTCACTACATTATTCTCTTTAGCAAGTTTTTCGTTTTCTTCTCTTTCCCACCTAGCATGCAATTCAGCCATCAATCTAATATTCTCATTAATTCGAACTTGGATGGCATTTGCTGTAGTAACAATTTTATTATCAATATCCTTATTAGGCGTAACTTTCAATTTTAAAAGATCAACATCGGAGGCAAGTCTATCAACCTTAGAAGTAAGAATATCAATTTTATCAAGCTTTTCCTCAACAGATTTGTTAAAAGCAGTTTGTGTACTAATAAATTATTTAAGCATGGCTTCAAGACCAGGGGGTACACTCCTATTATTGTTGTAAGCATTCCCATAAGAATTACCATAACTATTACCATTAGCAGAAGGATATGGCCTATAGTGGTTACCAGAATTATTCCTATAATCATTGTTGTTGAAATTATTATTTTTAACGAAATTCACATCAACATGTTATTCTTGGGCAACCAATGAAGCTAAAGGAACATTATTAGGATCAACATTAGATCTACCATTCACAAGCATAGACATAATAGCATCAATCTTATCACTCAAGGAAGAGGTTTCTTCAACAGAATTTACCTTCTTACCTTGTGGAGCTCTTTCCGTGTGCCATTCAAAGTAATTTATCATCATATCATCAAGAAGCTTTTTTGCCGCCCCCAAAGTGATGGACATAAAGGTACCTCCAGCAGCTGAATCCAATAGGTTCCGCGAAGAAAAATTCAATCATGCATAAAAGGTTTGGATGATCATCCAAGTAGTCAGTCCTTGGGTAGGGCAATTCTTTACCAAATATTTCATTCTCTCCCACGCTTGAGCAACATATTCATTATCTAATTGCTTAAAATTCATTATGCTACTTCTCAAAGATATAATTTTAGCGGGAGGATAATATCTACCAATAAAAGCATCCTTACATTTAGTCCATGAATCAATACTATTTCTAGGCAGAGATAGCAACCAATCTTTAGCTCTTCCTCTTAAGGAGAAAAGAAACAATTTCAATTTTATAATGTCACCATCTACATCCTTATACTTTTGCATTTCACAAAGTTCAACAAAATTATTAAGATGGGCAGCAGCATCATCAGAACTAACACCAGAAAATTGCTCTCTCATAAAAAGATTTAGTAAAGCAGGTTTAATTTCAAAGAATTCTACTGTAGTAGCAGGTGGAGCAATAGGTGTGCATAGGAAATCATTATTATTTGTGCTAGTGAAGTCACACAACTTAGTATTCTCAACAGTACCCATTTTAGCAGTAGTAAATAAAGCAAACTAAATAAAGTAAATGCAAGTAACTAATTTTTTTGTGTTTTTTTTAATATGGAGAACAAGACAGTAAATAAAGTAAAACTAGCAACTAATTTTTTTGTGTTTTTGATATAGACAACAAACAAAGCAGTAAATAAAATAAAGTAAAGCAAGACAAAACAAAGTAAAGAGATTGGATGTGGGAGACTCCCCTTGCAGCGTGTCTTGATCTCCCCGGCAACGGCGCCAGAAAATATGCTTGATGGCGCGTGAGACACGCGTCCGTTGGGAACCCCAAGAGGAAGGTGTGATGCGTACAGCAGCAAGTTTTCCCTCAGTAAGAAACCAAGGTTATCGAACCAGTAGGAGTCAAGGAACACGTGAAGGTTGTTGGTGGCGGAGTGTAGTGCGGCGCAACACCAGGGATTCCGGCGCCAACGTGGAACCTACACAACACAATCAAAGTACTTTGCCCCAACGTAACGCGTGAGGTTGTCAATCTCACCGGCCTGCTGTAAACAAAGGATTAGATGTATAGTGTGGATGATGATGGTTGTTTGCGAAGAACAGTAAAGAACAATTGCAGCAGATTGTATTTCAGATGTAAAGAATTGGACCGGGGTCCACAGTTCACTAGTGGTGTCTCTCCCATAAGATAAACAGATGTTGGGTGAACAAATTACAGTTGGGAAATTGACAAATAAAGAAGGAATAACAATGCACATACATATATCATGATGAGTACTATGAGATTTAATCGAGGCATTACGACAAAGTACATAGACCGCTATCCAGACAAGCATCTATGCCTAAAAAGTCCACTTTCAGGTTATCATCCGAACCCCTTCCGGTATTAAGTTGCAAACAACGAGACAATTGCATTAAATATGGTGCGTAATGTAATCAACACAAATATCCTTAGACAAAGCATCAATGTTTTATCCCTAGTGGCAACAGACACATCCACAACCTTAGAACTTTCATCGTCACTCGTCCCGGATTCAATGGAGGCATGAACCCACTATCGAGCATAAATACTCCCTCTTGGAGTCACAAGTATCAACTTGGCCGAGCCTCTACTAGCAACGGAGAGCATGCAAGAACATAAACAACATATATGATAGATTGATAATCAACTTGACATAGTATTCAATATTCATCGGATCCTAACAAACACAACATGTAGGATTACAAATAGATGATCTTGATCATGATAGGCAACTCACAAGATCTAACATGATAGCACAATGAGGAGAAGACAACCATCTAGCTACCGCTATGGACCCATAGTCCGGGGGTGGACTACTCACACATCGATCCGGAGGCGATCATGGCGATGAAGAGACCTCCGGGAGATGATTCCCCTCTCCGGCAGGGTGCCGGAGGCGATCTCCTGAATCCCCGAGATGGGATTGGCGGCGGCGGCGTCTCGCGGAAGGTTTTCCGTATCGTGGCTCTCGGTACTGGGGTATTCGCGATGAAGGCTTTAAGTAGGCGGAAGGGCGGAGTCGGAGGAGTCACGGGGGACCCACACGCTAGGGCCGCGCGGGCCCCCTCTAGGCCGCGCCGCCTTAGTGTGGCGGCGCCCCGTGGCCCCACTTCGTATCTCCTCCGGTCTTCTGGAAGCTTCGTGGAAAAATAAGCCCCTGGGCGTTGATTTCGTCCAATTCCGAGAATATTTCCTTACTAGGATTTCTGAAACCAAAAACAGCAGAAACAACAATCGGCTCTTCGGCATCTCGTCAATAGGTTAGTGCCGGAAAATGCTTAATAATGACATATAATGTGTATAAAACATGTGAGTATCATTATAAAAGTAGCATGGAACATAAGAAATTATAGATACGTTTGGGACGTATCATGCATCATCTGCAGAGCACTCTATCCCAACATGGAGTTGAGGTTTCGAGTTTCTTGCCGATGAAAAGAAATGAATTTATCGATTAATGGGGATGAACCTAGCTAAACCCTAGTCTTCGTGCAATCTCAGTCCATAGATAGATACATGTCCCTTGATATGCACCTCTCAACTAGCACCCCAACCCTCAAAAAACTAGTACACCATGTAGCACCTGTTGTGGTCATATCCAAGACATAGCTAGTTATCTCTTAGCACCTTTAGTGTTAGCATATATACAATCTAGTACAATTCATCTTTGTTTATGTTAGTTAAGCATATGTGCACATATATGGGATGAAAAATTATAGATAGGAGATCAAAATAATCTAGCAGTTGAGCTACTAATATGTGATCGATCTGGAATACACCAGATGCACTAAATTCATAAATAGCATTTGATATCTATCATGGACACATTCATAGTAAGGTTTTCCTGCCATACTTGAACTAATCACCACAATAACTAATGAACATCCATCCCTGTTATTGATGGCAAAACAATAAATAATTTATAATCTCCTTTTGGTATTTAGCTACAAGGCATATCAAGACATAAATACTTATACCAAATGTGATCTTATGCGGTGCGATGATCGACAATTTAATAAGTTGTACATCTATGAGTAGTATCTAGAAATACGAAAATATATGCATCATTTATAACAAAATATATTGGCAATATCAACATTAATTCTCCCTTTTCTATTTTCATGTGAAATGGTGAAGATATTCGCACGCGGGAACGGACGTAATTATCAAATGAATGGCTGAGATCAGTCGGCCTTGGGGAGGTTCTCCTCTCGTTTCCCTCTATAAATACCTGGGCGTAGAGGGGTACAAGGCACACAACACCAAAGCCTGAAGCAACAAGATAAAAAGAGAGCCAACTGCATTTCCTTCGACCTCGTTTGCCATAGGCTCTAGCAAGCTTTGAGGTCCCTATTTTTTTTTGGCTTGCAATCATCATCATGTACTAGTTTATTTTGTTGTGCTTGCATACAAGAGACACTTAGAGGTGCAACCATGCATATGCACGCATGTGTTTTATTTTTCATCGTTTCTCTGCTATGATGCGGTCTTCCTTACGATGTTTTTGGTTCTACTTATTGTAGTAAAGAACATGACAAATCTCTTTGTGTTTTTATATTATTTTCTGATGTTTTTCTTATCCTCTTATATGGAAATATAGATTTTTTCATCTTCCTGTCCTGAGTAATAATAAAAAAATTACACTTCTAGCAATAGCAACTTCTAATAATTTGAGCTTCCTGCCAGATCTAGCGTATATTTCCATCAGCTGAGATGTACTCGAAGTGCATGCTTAACTTATTAATTATTTATAAGAATTATTTCTTATGATTTTGCAACTAAAATTGGTCACTAGATATTCATGCACAATGTTTCGGGTTAGTAATTTTGATTATGATTTTTCGTTTATTTTTATTCAGAATACCCTATAACAATCACGTTACATGTATTGCATGGATCTGAAATAACAAATATCTTTATTCTTTTTACAGTTTGTTTAGCCGATCATGACATCATACGACGAAGGATCCCCGGTTAAGGCACTTATTGTTGAGGATTCGGCTGTTGAGACCAGGGTTCACTCCGCCATACTGCGTAAGTTCCAATGTGAGATTACTACGGCTAAGAATGGGAAAGAAGCAGTGCAACTATTCCTCGAGGGGAAGAAGTTTGACATTATTTTTTGTGACAAGGACATGCCCGTAATGTCTGGGCCTGAGGTATAGTTTTCCATTTCTTTCATGTGGGATAAATAGCTATTTATTTTGCTTAAAAGTTTACTTGAAAATGTACTTCTTGTCTTATTTGGCAGGCAATTGAGAAGATCCGTGCTTTGGGAGAAATTCATGTGAAGATTGTTGGAGTATCGAGTTGGTGATAATGCCCAAGAGGCATTCATGAGGGTCGGCGCTGATGAATTTTTGCCCAAACCAATGAACATTGATGTTGTCGGGGCTATAATTCAGGAGGTCATCAAGAAGAAGAAGAATAACAACATGGTCTAAGCCTAGCCAAGTTTCCTATATAAATGGAGGGAATAACATGTTGAGCTTATAAATGTATGAGCATGCCTGCTTTGTCCTATTTGTCTAGTTCTATCGTATTTTCGTCTTCTTTCCAGGTTCATGTTAAAGATTGTGTTTAGCAAGAAGGACAAGAGAGGCTACAAATAATTAGGTTGAATCCATGTAATATGTATCTCCTTCAAGTTGAATGTATTAAATTTGGATTACTTGTCATGTGTAAGGTTCCTAGAAATCTACAAAAAAACTCAATGGAATTAGAATTAAATTAGGGATCTAGCTCATGGGGTCTCCTATCTCATCTAGAACCAGAACTTTTGCCAATCCGCCCGCGCCTTCTTTGGCATCTCAAAGTCAACGAATGATTCGCCGGCATTCACCTACAAGGTGATGCTGCTGCCGACGACTAGAGACCCCTTCGGCTTCTTGCGCCACACTCGCTCATGGAAGATCGATAGCTAGATGGAGAAGTATCGAGGGTATCCTAGATATATAGCACTCACATAGTGTCACGAATAGTCTGATTTGCTGAAGGATATGCGTCCCCATGTCCAAGATTTGGATGTCGTAAAAGTCGAGGAGGCGCTAGAGAATAGGCCAGGTGTGGAAGGAAATATCGCGCACGGTGAAGCTTAGGAAAATGATGAACTCACCCTTCTCCGGTAGGGGCACTTCCTCCATTCCGGAATCCTCGAATGGGTCATTCCTATTTGAGGGATGATCAGTGAGGTGGTGAAGGGTACTAAAGTCTTGTTCATCATCTTTGATCAACACCACGCTCTGTTGATCACCATGGCTAAAGAAGAGACGCTTGGTTTGCAGAATGGAGCTCGAAGTAGTGGTAATGGTGGCGAGGCATTCTGGAGAGGAAGGTGCAGATAATGAGGAGTGACTGGCTCTCTGGCCCTCCACCTACCTTATATAGGATGACGGATGTAAAATACGCCACATTTTCTCACGTTTAAACATTTAGCTATGTCAAGAATTTACTAAATTTTTCTCTCAATGTGCTAATAATGAATAATTATTGCAAAGATGTGCAATCTCTTCTATTTTCGAATGGTGTGCATGAAATCAAGTCATAAGGGCAAATGGACCTACAATTACTGAAGAAAATCTCATCGCAAGTGCAACAAAATCAACCAGAGGCCGAAAGTCGGTTCCATGGGGTTTAGCGGGCACCGGTACATGCATGCCCCGCCCGTACTGGGCACCGCAACGTTCCTAAGGTCAAACACTATAAGTTCTGTCAAGGGAGTCACTTCAGGAAGAGTGACATTCTTCATCAAACAGAGCCGCCATCTACACCACTCCAAAGGAGATCCACCACCATAGTTCATCCCTTCCATCTCCCCCATCTCCTACATAGTCACATCCATCACCATTGTAATAGAGATCTCCTTGAGAAATGGTAACCATTGTAAGAATATTGTGATTTCAATCCAAGTATTTGCAACAATGATTTCTATATTTGATCTTGATGTCATGTGTGAGTAGTCCTCAGGGGTTGCGGATTGGGGTGAATTCTCGCAGCGTTTACATGCGTCTAATCTCATCAATATGTGTAGGAATTGAATAGGAGTTTTGCAATCTTGTATCCTTGTCTCTTTTCCCAGATTCGGTGATCTGCAGGCTCTGTTGGACAAGGCGGCGCCTTGGCAACGCTTAAGCACTCTTAGGCACTAGGCGATGGGCAAACGCCTCGCCTAGGGCATAAGCGGAAGTCTAGGCAAGACAACCATGTTTTTGACACTAATAAATTACGAAATATTTCACTAACAAAGCTAGACGAGCATTAATCTAAAATTAGTTTTTTTACCGAATTAATCTAAAATTAGTTATTAGAAATTTACACATTTACATGCTCTAAATTAATGAATATTCACATATAATAACCCATATACAAATTTGATGGTATAAACTGTGCCCGCCTAGGCTACGCCTGTGGTGCTTAAGCATCGCCTAGGCACTAGGCAAATGCCAACCGCCTCGCTTACACCTAGTGCTTTTTCCAACCTTGTTGCGGGGACCCATGTCTATCAAATCGATCATGGGAAGAGGTGGGATGAGGTGAGAATGGCGTGCAACCGCAAAACCTTAGTGCAGAAATGGGAAAGTAACGGTACATATTTAGTGATTCACTCGGGAGCAAAGACACAATCATCTAGAGTAATGCTTTGGTATGTATTCATTTACTTAATAATTATTGTTACTCGCAGCTGGGGGAAAATTGTTGGACCAAGAGACTGTTGTCACCTCTAGCTTTAGGGGCAATAGTATTTATGGATGTGCTCCTCACAAATTTTCTTATCACTATTTTATTTACTACCTAATTTCTATATGTATGAATAGCAGTAGGAGAATCCTTGACCCTGTCCTATCTTGATCCATTGAACACAACACCAACCAAAGTAAACTCGAAAGGTCCGGTAAGCGTAAGATAAAATCAACTAGCATGTCTTGTAGACGTTTTGTTTACACAATTTTAGTACTTCTTCCCAAAGGTTCTATTAAACCTATGTCTTCTTACAATACTACAATCCATAAACTGGATCGAAGGTATCAACCCTTTTTCTTGTGCGGTTGCTGAGGAAGCAATTTCGCTATTCCGGTAAGGTTACTAGAGAACTTGTTAGTTTCATATTCGATTTAAGTTTTATTTATTGTTATTAGTTTAACTTTTTTCATCTATTTGAAAACCCCAAAAAATTAGTTATTGTTTTTGTTGTCATAATAAAAAACACCAAAAATATAGGAACCATTGTACAAAATAAGCCTAGGGAATATGCTATCCCCAATGATGATTTTATTTTAACTCAGCCAATCGTGACAGTGGAGAACTATGAATTTAAGCCTAACCTTTTAAGCTTGGTTCGGAAGAATCGATTTGGTGGCTCATCCGCTTAGGATTTAGGTATGCACTTAAATACATTTACTAGGATATCCAATATGATGAACATTAAAGATGTCAACCCCGATGCTGTAAAATTACGCGTGTTTCCTTTTAAAAGGAAAATCAAAAGACTGGTTGCTAGCTTTGCCTAAAGGCACGATTATTTCACGCGATGAATGCACTAATATATTTATGACTAAGTTTTTTCCTCTAACAAAGATTATGCAGCTACGGTATAATATTACAGGTTTTAGACAAGAAAACCGTGAGCCACTAGCGCTTGCGTGGGAAAGGATGAAGGAAGCCATCACGAACTGTCCAATTCATGGAATGAAGGACTGGTTAATTCTCCACTTATTTCATAATGACCTTAATCCAATGTCAAATTATATACTTCATACTATAGCTAGAGGAACATTCATGAGCAAGCAAGTTGAAGTTGCTAGAACATTTTATGATTTTTATTTATTATTATTCAGAATACCATATAAAAATCAGCTTACAAGTATTGCATGGATCGGAAATAACAAATATATTTATTCTTTCTGCAGTTTGTTTAGCTGATCATGACAAACTACATTGAAGGATCCCTGGTTAAGGCACTTATTGTTGAGGATTTGGATGTTGAGACCACCGTTCTCTCTGCCATGCTGCGTAAGTTTGATTGTGAGATTACTACGGCTAAGAATGGGAAAGAAGAAGTGCAACTGTTCCTCAAGGGCTAGAAGTTTGACATTTTTTTGTCACAAGGACATGCCCGTAATGTCTGGGCTTGATGTATTAGTTTTCCGTTACTTTCATGAGGGATAAATAGCTATTTTTTCTGAATAATTTGCTTGAAAATGTACTTCTTGTCTTATTTTGCGGGCAATTGAGAAGATTCATGCTTTGGGAGAAATTCATGTGAAGATTGTTGGAGTATCAGTTGGTGATAATGCCCAAGGGGCGTTCATGAGGGTCAGTGCTGATGAATTTGTGCCCAAACAATAAAGCTTGATTTTGTCGGGGCTATAATTCAGGAGGTCGTCAGGAAGAAGGACAAGAATAACGACATAGTCTAAGCCTAGCAAAGTTTCCTAGATAATTGGAGGGAATAAGATGTTGAGCTCATATATGTATGAGCATACCTTCATTGTCGTATTTGTCTATTTTTAACGTATTGTCGTCTTCTTTCCAAGTTCATGTTAAAGATTGTCTTTAGCAAGAAGGACTAGAGAGGCTACCAATAATTAGATTGATCCATGTAATACGTATCTCCTTCAATTTGAATGCATTAAATTTGGATTACTTGTTATGTCTAAGGTTCCTAGAAATCAACAAAAAAACTCAATGGAATTCGAATTGAATTAGCTAGGGATCTATCTCGTTGGGGTCTCCTCCCTCATGTAGAACCAGAACTTTTGCCAATCCGCCCGCGCCTTCTTCGGCATCTCAAAGTCGACGAACGATTCACCGACATTCACCTACAAGGTGATGCTATCGATGATGACTAGAGACATCTTCCTCTTCTTGCACCACATTCACTCATGGACGATCGCTATCTAGTGGGGAAAGTATGGCGGGCATCCCCTATAGCACTCACAGAGGGTAACGAATAGGCTGATTTATTGAAGGATATGTGTCCCCATATCCAAGATTTGGATGTTGTAGAAGGCGAGTAGGCACCAAAGGAAATGCGAGGTGCGGAACGAAAGGTCGCGCTCGACGGAGCTTAGGAAAACGATGAACACACCCTTCTCTGGTGATGAGCGCAGATTGCACACCGTTGGGGAACCCGAAGAGAATGGTATGATGAGCACAGTAGCAAGTTTTCCCTCAATAAGAAACCAAGGTTTAATCGCCCAGTAGGACAAAGGCGTGACTTCTGAAGGTGTTGCTAGCTGACTATTGGCAGGGCGTGGAACCTGTACATAACACAACCAAAATAATTGGCCCCAACATTACAGTGAGGTTGTCAATCTTACAAGTTTTACTGAAAACAAAGGATTAAATGTATAGTGTGGAAAGAGATGTTTGCTTGCAGTCAAATTAAAAGAGAACAGTGCTGGCAGTATGTAAAAAGAACAGGATGATCGTGAACAAAAAGGCGGAAGGGCGACATCGGTGGCCTCCTTGGGGCCCACACCACCCCTTGGGGCGGGCCCACCCTTGGCCGCACCATGGGGTGGTCTGGCCGCCTTGTGGCGCCTCCTCGCCCCCCACCTCTGGACTATGTCTTTGTTACGGTAAAATATTGAATTCGGCTTTTGTTTTGTCCAATTCCGAGAATATTTCCTGTACAAATTTTCTAAAATACAAAAACAGCTAGAAAAAAGGGAAATGGTACTGTGGAATCTTGTTAATAGGTTAGTGCGGGAAATGTATAAAAGTGCAACAAAGTGTAAATAAAACATATTGGAATTGGTGTAAAACAAGCACGGAGCATAAAAAATTATAGATATATTTGCGACGTATCAAGCATCCCCAAGCTTAACTCCTGCTCTTCCTTGAGTAGGTAAGTGATAAAAAAATATTTTTTGAGGTGACATGAAGCCAACACAATATTGATCAAACTATTGTAAAGCACTGTAAGCTGGGATCAAAGTACTCTAAACATAGGCATGATAGACATAATTCTCATTATAGAACTTAGCAACTATGTTATAACATGAGAAGTAACTCAAACAAAGGACCATGAATAATTGTGCATTGAAAGCAACTGTTTGGTTATGAGAATACAAAAAACATAGCAAAGTTGTACTCAGCGTGTCCTTTATGAAGTAGCAAAACATAAATGCCAGGACACTTTTATAGTTCAAAGTGTGACTAGATACAAGTAATTTAAGAACATGCGATAGCATAATCATGAATCAATCAATAAGTCTTGGGACTATGCATAGTATACTCAGAATGACAACTTTGCTCTCTTAATTGGTGCATAAATTAAGAAGATGAAGATTCAACATAAAAGTAAAAGAGATGCCCTTCGAAGAAGGAAGTAAGATTAACAAGTTTTATAAACCTTCCAAAAAGTATGGTACTCATTAGCTTTGAGCTCTCATTACGCCTATCATAAGCATCTTGAATGGTTAAAGTTAATGTGATGGCATGCTTGACAAATAACAAGTCGAAAATCTCGTGCCCCTTGAATACAAGTACCTAAACATCATGCTACTCAACTTAGGTCCCAGGTAAGTTCTTATCATTGTAAGTATACAAGTATTATTGAGAACGCCAATGGGGTACCTCCTGCCCCATGATATAGAAGTACTCCTTCCTATATAGGAGCAATCCCATACCAAAATTACAAGACAAACAGACAATGAGCATCTCAGAAATCCTTTTATGTGATCCTGACTGAACCGGCGCATCCAACGGTCGAGACCACCAGTACGAGCGGGTTTGCCCCGTATACCGTCCTCCTGTACTGCTTGAACGGCTTCGTTAAGGTGTTGGGCTAGCTGGGGAAAATCTAGAAACCAGCCATTCTTTCTTTCTCTCTCTCAAAACCTCAAACCCTAATCCCCTAGAATCATCGATTCTTTGTCAATTTTGTTCATCTGAGTTGGGGATTATTCACATAGGTACGTTTCTGATGTGATCCATGTGCTATTTGCACCAATGAACGTTTGAATTCTCGTATTAGGTACCTAGATGAGTTCATAGTTTTTCAAATTTCTTGTTGACTCTACACGTTCGAATTCAAAGTATGTGCATGTAATCGTTGTACAATATGTTGACGTCAGAAACCCACTGGCGGGCAGAGACGGGCAACACAGTAGAGCCGGGAACAACTAGGGTTGCGGCTGGCCCCAGTCCCTCAGAGCGACGGCCCGCAAAGCCTCCTGGTCACACGTCCGATGCTATCGCAAGGGCGTGCCACCGACCTATACCTGGTCAGGAAGGTGTTGGATGATGCCTCGCTTAGTTTCCTGCATGGCATACACGTAAACATGAAATACGAGCCTCGATCGGCTCTCAGGTTATCCTGTGAATCGGCTCAAAGAACCGATCCACCCATGATTCGAACAAGGTGCCCGAATATATGGTGGTCCTGCTTGATCAAGATAAAGCTAATGAGATCTACGACGATTTAGGGTTTTCACCGCATAATCGGATCATCCTACTCACGATTGGGCCTCGCGCTCGCGCACGGTGACCGTAAGCCGATCCTAGACAGGGCCTAAAAACCAACACGAGGTTGATCCCCGAACATCCTTTCTAGGGCTAGCAAACGTCACCCTACACGCCGCTGGATCCTCCAACCCTTTGTAGGGCCTAACTAATGCCGATGTTAAACTAATCCTTGCGTAACAAGGAGCAACCGTAACGGATCAGATCTACTAAACTATGATCAAGCGGGGTGCCGCCCCTACACCTGAGATAGGTGTAAGGGCGGCTAGATGCATGAGGGTTGCACTACGACAGCATATGATACGAAGAACAATGCTAACCCTAACACATCTAAGATAACTACGTTGCCCGCCATCAAAAAGGCTTCAGCACGAGCAACGCATGAACAACGTGGGTAGGCTTATGCTGCCTAGATCGCAAGATGCGATCTAGGCAGCATGGTGCTTACCGGAGAAACCCTCGAGACGAAGGAGTTGGCGATGCGCCGAGATTTGTTTGTGTTGAACGTTGGTTGTTGTTTATTCCATAAACCCTAGATACATATTTATAGTCCAAGGGACTTTCTAACTCAAGCGTACACCTAACCGTGCACGGGTAAAACTCTAATTCCTAATCGACACGTAACCTAATATGTTACAGATACAAGGGCAAACTAGCCCAAACTTTGCATGTAAGGCCGATTCACGTATTTCTTCTATATATATATCTTCAAATCCATCTTGATCGCGGCCCACCTCTGACTCGGTCAAATTCTAGTGATAACACATTCCCCCCTGGTTTTGGAAATGACATTTCCAAAATCATTACGCTTTTCTTTCGTCGGGTCATGTCGTGGCAGAGCAGAAACCGCCGCAGAATCCTTCACCATGATGCCTTGTCTTCCCAATTCCACTGTAAAATTTGATAGCTTTAGCATCACTTCCTCGGAAACTGCAATGATATTAAATCTCCACCAGGCTCCCCATTATTTAACCGTGCCGATTGACCAGTCTTCCTTATCCCCCTCCTCTGTTCTAGCGGTCGGCACCAAAAAACCCTCTCCTCCTGTAGCAATGTCTTCCTCTTCCTCCTCCCACTCAGGCCTCCCCCTCCAATCCTCGCCGAAGAGCAAGAATGAGGACGACCCTCACTCCGGGGCGAACCCCACTTCCTCCGACAAGGAGAAGACAGAAGGAGAAGTAGCGAAGGGCAAGGCCTCCCCCTCCGCCACGCTTCCGCCGAAGAAGCGTTTCCGCATGTGGGCAGACAGCGAGGATGAAGATGATGACGAGGAAGGAGAAGAGGAGGAGGAGGAAGATGATTCCTCCTCTTCAGCTGGGTACCCGCCGACAAAGCGCTTCCGCTCTTGGGCGAACAGCGAGGACGATGATGATGACGAGGAAGACAAAGCTCCGTCCAAAGGCTGGGGCAGCAGTGACGAGGAGCTTCCTGGGAGCAGCGCCGACGACCTCGGCGACGGCGATGATGAGGACAACGACGACTAGCAGAGTAGGACTAGTAGTAGCAGTGCCCTAGGCACCAAATCCCTCTTTTGAGAGCCATCGGCTCTTCTTGTAAAGCCTGCTCTTTTGAATTAATGAGAATTGTTCTTCCAATTTATCTTTCCATTAATCCAATTTCCATCCTTCCGCTTGTCACACCAAGACCGATAGCAACGAATCGGATTTCTTCCCTGACCATGGTACTTCGTGATCTCATAGCCGATGACTGTTCATCGCCTAATTTGAGAAACCAGTCCCCTTCCTTTTCTTGTAGCGACAATCTTCTTCTGCGGACAGCTCACCGCTTTCGGAGAAGATCATGATGCAGTGGTCAGCCGATGCAACCCCAACCGGCACTCAAAAACAGAGCACCTCCTAAGTTAGTTGCCCCCCGAGCCTTAGTCAAGGCGAGACAGAAACGAAGGCATGCCATTCAGACAAATGAACCTGGGCTAGACCATGTCCGAGAGAACTATCATGCAGAGCCAGCCGATTCCCCGCAAAATCGGCTCTCCAGAGCCGAGAACCCTCAAGGTGAGCTGCCCCCCGAGCTTCTTCAGACCGCCTTAGCCCGATCTGCACATCCATGCTGTTATTGGCATTGTTCTTGAAAAGAGGACCTGAGCCTTTAAACCACTCCATTGAGGAGTTCTTCCATTAAAGTCTCTCTTCGTGCTCCATTGACCCTCTGATTGTAACAGTTATACCTCTCGAGTCGATGGCCATGCATCGGCTTTTATATCCTTAAGTCGATGTCTGCTGCATCGGCTGTGCTTAATTTTTTATTTTTTTTACGGTCGATTTATGTATCGGCCCCCATACCTCCATACCCATCATCAAAGAATATCTTGGGCTGCTGGGCACTTGCACGACATTCCTACTGCATATCCTCGTGTCTCATCCACCTAGGTGCCCCCGAGCCGATTCTCGTCAAGAGAATTGATGGTATCGGCTCTTCGAGTATCCTCTCGTTGGATTACATGCTGAACCCAGGCAGAATGGATGGTGAAGATAATTTTGGCCGATTGCTGGAATCGGCCTCCACGTTGATTGTTCGATGAAGGTTTTGTAATGTCCTTCCATAAATTTTTGGGGCCGATCACAAGGATCAGCCTCGCCACGTTTGCTCATTGATTTGCTCTTGCTACTCGTTCAGGCCGGTAGATAAAACCAGCCCAATCTCTGATTTTATCATATTGGTGCGCTTGCTGTCGTCCACCTCGAGTGCGTCGTGTAACCGTGGAGCACTAAGCTTTGTCGGAAGGACGAGCACCATGTTTGTGCCAGCCGATGTTTCGTCATCGGCTTTCCTTTGCTTGGGACGCCACTCCATTTTCCGTGGACGACCCTCTTCATCCAGGGCTCGCTGTACTTTCGCAGCCAAATCAGGTCTTTCCTTCCTCAATGTATGCAAGTATAACCTTTCGGCTTCCTCCAGGCCGCGCAATCGCTGAACCCTGCGCTTTTGGGAACGGCTGAGTCCATCAGGGCACCACCTTCGCCGGTGGTACCTGTCTTCTTCTTCCCCTCGTCTTCCGAATCTTCGAGATCTTCTAACCGAGGGGACTCAGCACGTTTGCTTTGTGGCGGGAGAGGTCCCGGGCGCTTGAACACGGACACGTTCGTCTGTCTCCTTCTTCTTCGGTTGCATTCTGGGCAATTGCCGATTGTGGGCAATCGGCTCATTCCTGAATCCCAGCAGTGTCTGAAGAAGGGGCAGTCCCAGTGCCTATCCACGTCGTCTCGCTCCCCTGACTTTTCCTTGGCACGGCGCTCGTGCATCTCCTCCTCGCGATCATGCCGACGACGTCTCCTGTCGTCCCTAGCCATCGTCGTTGTATCGCCGGCGTTGGTCATAATGACTCACATACTTGTTGAGGAGGTGATCAGAGAGAGGTCGTTGATACCTTATGTTTTTCACTTCTCCCTCTGTGACGTAGCGCTTGCCGTCTTGGCGGAGCCGATCGCGTGGAGCGGCTTCCTCTCGTATCTTTGCTATGAGAGCAGCTGCCCTCATCTCCGTCCTTACCAGAGTGGTGTCCGGGTCCTACCATGTTGATATTGCACGAGAAATCCGGCCGGCACCCTCCATGGTAAGTGTACTCCACCATGTTCACGGCGGGGAAGGGGTGTGTGTCGACCTTCATGGCGTACTGGTTGAAAATTAACCGTCCATTTTCTATCGCCATTTGGATCTGCTGCCGCCACACCCTGCAGTCGTTCGTGGTGTGGGTGAACATATTATGCCACTTGCAGTATGGCTTTCCGTTCAGCTCTTGCACCGTGGGGATCTTGTGGCCTTCGGGTACCTTTATATGCTTCTCCGTGAGTAAGAGATCAAAAATCTGCTCGGTTTTGGTCACGTCGAAGTCGAACCCTTTTGGAGGGCCTTGTGGCTTCACCCATTTGCAGGACACGGGGCCTCGCCGCTCGAGTCCATTCAGCCACTCGCTACCTCTCGATCTCCCGTAGCACTTTCATCCTCGTCCGCCTCAATCGTGGTCACCGCACGCTTGAATTTGTCCCGGTAGACATCCGGGTGGCGCTCGCTCATATGCCGATGCCGCCTCGCACCATGTGCGCCAATGAAGGGTAGTCTCGCTTGGGAGGCCACGTCCTTAATCGATGATGAGAGACCCACCACCGCCAACTCGATCGCTTCTTTTTCACTTACATGAGCCGAAAAGCATCGGTTCCTAATGGTCCCGAAGCGCCGGACGTATTCCGACACTCGTCTCCCCGCGCTTCGTCGTACTTGTGCTAGATCGGCAATACCAACCTCGGAAGCTTCGAGTGATACCGCTCATGGAACTGCTCTTCCAACTGCTTCCAAGTCCGGATGGAGTTCGGTGGCAGCGATGTGTACCACCCGAAAGCCGATCCCGTGAGGGATCGTGCGAAGAACCTCACACGCAACTCGTCCGATGCTCGAGATCGTGCCCAGCCGTGCCAAATATCGGCTCACATGCTCGATGGAGCTGGAACCATCCGATCCACTAAACTTTGTGAAGTCCGGGAGCCGATATTTGGGTGGTAGCGGGATCAGTTCGTAGTCGTTGGGGTACGGCTTGGTATAGCTGAACGTCTTCCTTTTCGGCATCATGCCGAACCGATCTTTCGAGATTGCACAAATCTGATCCGCGGTGATGGCCGAAGGTGTCGAACCCCGAAGATTCGCCGGGGTGGCATACTTAACCAGCCATGCTTGCTTTTCCGGTTCTAAGCCAACCGCAGGAGCTGGGCTCGGAGGTTTGTCGGAGTGGCGTACTTAGCTAGCCACGTTTGCTTCTCAAGATCGGCTCCCGACGTTCCTCCCGCTGTTCCGGAGGCCCTCGCTGTCGCAACCTCGGTTCGAGAGTGCCCGTGTATTGCAGTCTGGTACGTATGCGCACGCGTATCCGTGCGGGATCTCCTTGGGTGCCTCAAGTAGGAATTGGTAGTCACTAGGATCACCACCAATCTTGTAGACGACGTATGCCGATGAGTTCGGCAGTTCCGGTGCTGCCCATGCGAACGGCAGCGGAGGATGGGACTGGAGTGGCAACTCTCCTTTGAAGGTCCCCATAGCTGGTCCCGACGGAGAATACCGGTGGCTCATGATTTCCTGGACCACGCGCAGAGCGACACGCTCCAAAGTGTTCACCAGAGCTCTCGCAGTGGCGGTGCAGCGAATGAGCCACCATGTAGTTGATCTCCCGACGCAGCGACCTCGTGCGTTCTTCCGACGGGGCGGACAGGTCCACTCCATCGAGTGCGCCTTCGGTGTGAACCCCTTCCACCCGACGCCATGGGAGCGGGTTCGGTGGAACGAGCCGATGAGTTCGGCTTCGAGGGTTGCCTTGATCTCGTCATGTTTCTTCTTGAGCTCATCGTGCAGATCCTCGTACTTGACCGGAGTGCCTTCCGCCATCTCGGATGTAGATGGCGATGTGGTGGATGTCGAAGGTTGTCCCACCGGGCGTGCCGGAATGTGTTGACGTCGAAACCCACCGGCGGGCAGAGACGGGCAACACAAGTAGAGCCGGGAACAACTAGGGCTGCGGCTGGCCCCGGTCCCTCGGAGCGAAGGCCCGCAAAGCCTCCTGGTCACACGTCCGATGCTATCGCAAGGGCGTGCCACCCGACCTATACCCGGTCGGGAAGGTGTTGGATGATGCCTCGCTTAGTTTCCTCGCATGGCATACACGTAAACATGAAATACGAGCCTCGATCGGCTCTCGGGTTATCCCGTGAATCGGCTCAAAGAGCCGATCCACCCATGATTCGAACAAGGTGTCCGAATATATGGTGGTCCTGCTTGATCAAGATAAAGCTAATGAGATCTACGACGATTTAGGGTTTTCACCGCATAATCGGATCATCCTACTCACGATTGGGCCTCGCGCTCGCGCACGGTGACCGTAAGCCGATCCTAGACAGGGCCTAAAAACCAACACGAGGTTGATCCCGGAACATCCTTTCTAGGGCTAGCAAACGTCACCCTACACGCCGCCGGATCCTCCAACCCTTTGTAGGGCCTAACTAATGCGGATGTTAAACTAATCCTTGCGAACAAGGAGCAACCGTAACGGATCAGATCTACTAAACTATGATCAAGCGGGGTGCCGCCCCTACACCCGAGATAGGTGTAAGGGCGGCTAGATGCATGAGGGTTGCACTACGACAACGATATGATACGAAGAACAATGCTAACCCTAACACATCTAAGATAACTACGTTGCCCGCCATCAAAAAGGCTTCAGCACGAGCAACGCATGAACAACGTGGGTAGGCTTGTGCTGCCTAGATCGCAAGATGCGATCTAGGCAGCATGGTGCTTACCGGAGAAACCCTCGAGACGAAGGAGTTGACGATGCGCCGAGATTTTTTTGTGTTGAACGTTGGTTGTTGTTTATTCCATAAACCCTAGATACATATTTATAGTCCAAGGGACTTTCTAACTCAAGCGTACACCTAACCGTGCACGGGTAAAACTCTAATTCCTAATCGACACGTAACCTAATATGTTACAGATACAAGGGCAAACTAGCCCAAAATTTGCATGTAAGGCCGATTCACGTATTTCTTCTATATATATATCTTCAAATCCATCTTGATCGCGGCCCACCTCTGACTCGGTCAAATTCTGGTGATAACACAATACCATAGAAACCTAATGCCTACACTTTTGCTATGAATTTTTTTGCATCACAACAAGCTTTAGCGGTATGTTCCGTAAGAACTCGAGCAGTGGAGCTGGTGGCTCGAGCAGTCGCCCAGACTCGCGGAAGGATAAAGAAGTGCTCGAGACCGACTTCAACAAGGAGTACAAGAGGTTGTCCACCCGCAATGTACTCCTAAAGAAGTGGGTCGACGAGGAGTTTCTCACCTCCCAAGGCCTCAACAACAACCTCACCATGTTGGTGAGGAACACAGGTATGGAGGTCTTTTCGTCACTTAGCTTTGACACGTACAAGCGTGCCACACTCGAGTTTCTCGACACCTTCCACGACGACCTCACCTTCGTAGGGCAAGACACCACTATGAGTTTTCAGTTGAATGGTACGCCGCATTGTCTTACTTTTGAGGAATTTTGTGGTTTATTCGGGTTGTCCACTACTAGAGAGAGCTCGAGATTACTGAGGAGGTTGTCCAGGAGGCACAAGAAGCTCGACAAACATATTTCTGTACACATGAACTCGTACTCTCTGCGGAAGAAGTCTGCAAACATCCAGAACCCTACCATTCGCTACTTCGCCACCTTCTTGGAAAACTCGATCTTCGGCAAGGGAGATACTGGGGCCATGGCTAGCCCGGAGATGTGCATCATCTGTAGAGCACTCTATCCCAACATGGAGTTGAGGTTTCGAGTTTCTTGCCAATGAAAAGAAATGAATTTATCGATTAATGTGATGAACCTAGCTAAACCCTAGTCTTCGTGCAATCTCGGTCCATAGATAGATACATGTCCCTTGATATGCACCTCTCAACTAGCACCCCAACCCTCAAAAAACTAGTACACCCTGTAGCACCTGTTGTGGTCATATCCAAGACATAGCTAGTTATCTCTTAGCACCTTTAGTGTTAGCATATATACAATCTAGTACAATTGATCTTTGTTTATGTTAGTTAAGCATATGTGCACATATATGGGATGAAAAATTATAGATAGGAGATCAAAATAATCTGGCAGTTGAGCTACTAATATTTGATCGATCTGGAATACACCAGATGCACTAAATTCATAAATATCATTTGATATCTATCATGGACACATTCATAGTAAGGTTTTCCTGCCATACTTGAACTAATCACCACAATAACTAATGAACATCCATCCCTGTTATTGATGGCAAAACAATAAATAATTTATAATCTCCTTTTGGTATTTAGCTACAAGGCATATCAAGACATAAATACTTATACCAAATGTGATCTTATACGGTGCGATGATCGACAATTTAATAAGTTGTACATCTATGAGTAGTATCTAGAAATACGAAAATATATGCATCATTTATAACAAAATATATTGGCAATATCAACATTAATTCTCCCTTTTCTATTTTCATGTGAAATGGTGAAGATATTCGCACGCGGGAACGGACATAATTATCAAATAAATGGCTGAGATCAGTCGGCCTTGGGGAGGTTCTCCTCTCGTTTCCCTCTATAAATACCTGGGCGTAGAGGGGTACAAGGCACACAACACCAAAGCCTGAAGCAATAAGATAAAAAGAGAGCCAACTGCATTTCCTTCGACCTCGTTTGCCATAGGCTCTAGCAAGCTTTGAGGTCCCTATTTTTTTTCTTTTTTTGCCTTGCAATCATCATCATGTACTAGTTTATTTTGCCGTGCTTGCATACAAGAGACACTTAGAGGTGCAACCATGCATATGCACACATGTGTTTTATTTTTCATCGTTTCTCTGCTATGATGCGGTCTTCCTTACGATGTTTTTGGTTCTACTTATTGTAGTAAAGAACATGACAAATTTTTCATATGTAGAACAATGTTCTCTTTCTGTTTTTATATTATTTTCTGATGTTTTTCTTATCCTCTTATATGGAAATATAGATTTTTTCATCTTCCTGTCCTGAGTAATAATAAAAAAATTACACTTCTAGCAATAGCAACTTCTAATAATTTGAGCTTCCGCGCGGATCTAGCGTATATTTCCATCAGCTCGAGATGTACTCGAAGTGCATGCTTAACTTATTAATTATTTATAAGAATTATTTCTTATGATTTTGCAACTAAAATTGGTCACTAGATATTCATGCACAATGTTTCGGGTTAGTAATTTTGATTATGATTTTTTGTTTATTTTTATTCAGAATAGCCTATAACAATCACGTTTCATGTATTGCATGGATCTGAAATAACAAATATCTTTATTCTTTTTACAGTTTGTTTAGCCGATCATGACATCATACGACGAAGGATCCCCGGTTAAGGCACTTATTGTTGAGGATTCGGCTGTTGAGACCAGGGTTCACTCCGCCATATTGCGTAAGTTCCAATGTGAGATTACTACGGCTAAGAATGGGAAAGAAGCAGTGCAACTATTCCTCGAGGGGAAGAAGTTTGACATTATTTTTTGTGACAAGGACATGCCCGTAATGTCTGGGCCTGAGGTATAGTTTTCCATTTCTTTCATGTGGGATAAATAGCTATTTATTTTGCTTAAAAGTTTACTTGAAAATGTACTTCTTGTCTTATTTGGCAGTGCAATTGAGAAGATCCGTGCTTTGGGAGAAATTCATGTGAAGATTGTTGGAGTATCGATTGGTGATAATGCCCAAGAGGCATTCATGAGGGTCGGCGCTGATGACTTTTTGCCCAAACCAATGAACATTGATGTTGTCGGGGCTATAATTCAGGAGGTCATCAAGAAGAAGAAGAATAACAACATGGTCTAAGCCTAGCCAAGTTTCCTATATAAATGGAGGGAATAACATGTTGAGCTTATATATGTATGAGCATGCCTGCTTTGTCCTATTTGTCTAGTTCTATCGTATTTTCGTCTTCTTTCTAGGTTCATGTTAAAGATTGTGTTTAGCAAGAAGTTCAAGAGATGCTACAAATAATTAGGTTGAATCCATGTAATATGTATCTCCTTCAAGTTGAATGTATTAAATTTGGATTACTTGTCATGTGTAAGGTTCCTAGAAATCTACAAAAAAACTCAATGGAATTAGAATTAAATTAGGGATCTAGCTCATGGGGTCTCCTATCTCATCTAGAACCGTAACTTTTGCCAATCCGCCCGCGCCTTCTTTGGCATCTCAAAGTCAACGAATGATTCGCCGGCATTCACCTACAAGGTGATGTCGCCGCCGACGACTAGAGACCCCTTCGGCTTCTTGCGCCACACTCGCTCATGGAAGATCGATAGCTAGATGGAGAAGTATGGAGGGTATCCTAGATATATAGCACTCACATAGTGTCACGAATAGGCTGATTTGCTGAAGGATATGCGTCCCCATGTCCAAGATTTGGATGTCGTAAAAGTCGAGGAGGCGCTAGAGAATAGGCCAGGTGTGGAAGGAAATGTCGCGCACGGTGAAGCTTAGGAAAATGATGAACTCACCCTTCTCCGGTAGGGGCACTTCCTCCATTCCGGAATCCTCGAATGGGTCATTCCTATTTGAGGGATGATCAGTGAGGTGGTGAAGGGCACTAAAGTCTTGTTCATCATCTTTGATCAACACCACGCTCTGTTGATCACCATGGCTAAAGAAGAGACGCTTGGTATTGCAGAATGGAGCTCGAAGTAGTGGTAATGGTGGCGAGGCATGCTGGGGAGGAAGGTGCAGATAATGAGGAGTGACTGGCTCTCTGGCCCTCCACCTTCCTTATATAGGATGACGGATGTAAAATACGCCACATTTTCTCACGTTTAAACATTTAGCTATGTCAAGAATTTACTAAATTTTTCTCTCAATGTGCTAATAATGAATAATTATTGCAAAGATGTGCAATCTCTTCTATTTTCGAATGGTGTGCATGAAATCAAGTCATAAGGGCAAATGGACCTACAATTACTGAAGAAAATCTCATCGCAAGTGCAACAAAATCAACCAGAGGCCGAAAGTCGGTTCCATGGGGTTTAGCGGGCACCGTTACATGCATGCCCCGCCCGTACTGGGCACCGCAACGTTCCTAAGGTCAAACACTATAAGTTCTGTCAAGGGAGTCACTTCAGGAAGAGTGACATTCTTCATCAAACAGAGCCGCCATCTACACCACTCCAAAGGAGATCCACCACCGTAGTTCATCCCTTCCATCTCCCCCATCTCCTACATAGTCACATCCATCACCATTGTAATAGAGATCTCCTTGAGAAATGGTAACCATTGTAAGAATATTGTGATTTCAATCCAAGTATTTGCAACAATGATTTCTATATTTGATCTTGATGTCATGTGTGAGTAGTCCTCAGGGGTTGCGGATTGGATTGAATTCTCGCAGCGTTTACATGCGTCCAATCTCATCAATATGTGTAGGAATTGAATATGAGTTTTGCAATCTTGTATCCTTGTCTCTTTTTCTAGATTCGGTGATCTGCAGGCTCTGTTGGACAAGGCGGCGCCTTGGCAACGCTTAAGCACTCTTAGGCACTAGGCGATGGGCAAACGCCTCGCCTAGGGCATAAGCGGAAGTCTAGGCAAGACAACCATGTTTTTCACACTAATAAATTACGGAATATTTCACTAACAAAGCTAGACGAGCATTAATCTAAAATTAGTTTTTTTGACCGAATTAATCTAAAATTAGTTATTAGAAATTTACACATTTACATGCTCTAAATTAATGAATATTCACATATAATAACCCATATACAGATTTGATGGTATAAACTGTGTCCGCCTAGGCTACGCCTGTGGTGCTTAAGCATCGCCTAGGCACTAGGCAAATGCCAACCGCCTCGCTTACACCTAGTGCTTTTTCCAACCTTGCTGCAGGGACCCATGTCTATCAAATCGATCATGGGAAGAGGTGGGATGAGGTGAGAATGGCGTGCAACCGCAAAACCTTAGTGCAGAAATGGGAAAGTAACGGTACATATTTAGTGATTCACTCGGGATCAAAGACACAATCATCTAGAGTAATGCTTTGGTATGTATTCATTTACTTAATAATTATTGTTACTCGCAGCTGGGGGAAAATTGTTGGACCAAGAGACTGTTGTCAACTCTAGCTTTAGGGGCAATAGTATTTAGGCGACTGCTTCCATAGGCCCCCAAGCGAACAATTGCATAACCGTACCATTATGCACGTGCTCCTTCCGCTGGCGCTAGCGGTTCGGGTTAGGTTAGCCCCCGAAGATCCATATCGATTGTACCCTTGTATTGTACTCGTTGAAAGGGTATACGTACGGTGTACCCTTGTACTCCTTGAAAGGGTATAGGCTGTATGTACGTTTCGGTGTATGTACATCATCGGTGTATACGTCCGATGGATCGATGTGGTGGTCCTCGTCGGTTGTCACTTTCCATTCTCACGTACCTTCATCAGCTCGTCGCAGCCGCCGCCAGTCCGGCGATCTCCGATCTAGATCCGGCGTCCAACCTTGGCCCGAGTCCACCCCTCCCACGGCCGCCATTCATACCTAGAGTTTTGATCCCTCCGTCTTGTTGTAGCCGGTCGATCCCTCATCACCGCCATTTGCACGTACCCCGGTTAATCGTAGCTAGCATGCGTGGTTGGTTACCTCGGCGATCTCCTATCCTTCCCGCATCCGGTGGATTGCTGGCCGTCACCGCGGTGCGCACGACAATACGGCGGCGAACGTCTGAGTCATCCACCCTCCGCCTCCCCACGATCAACATATAGGTCGTTCCATTGCAAGGCAGAGCACCGCCGATCCCAACTTCCCGTGGCTGCCCAGATCGATTGCCACCGACCCCCAGAAGAGGTTAGCCCCCCGTGCCACACTGTTATTCTATTCTTATTCCATGTATACTTTATACGATGTATTGTCGCATTTGTGCTTAGGGTGTAATTTGTTGCTCAAAATTTTACCAATTTTTTCGTATATTTTTTGTTAATCAGCATTACACAATGAATTCCAAGCCGAGTTTTTATGTTGATTAGGTCAGTGATGTTGGTTTTATTTGAGGCCGCCTTTATTTGATCAGATGGACGGCTCTATGGCTTCTGGGATTGACAATGAGAAAGCAACTACAGACGTTGATGACTCTAGATGGGAGGCTTTTGATATTTCATCTTCAGAAGATGAATATGAAGTACCTTCGGCTGATGATGATGATAGCATTTTTGGTGATCCTGTACCTGAGTCTGATAATGTGAGTCACTCACATTTTCATATTTTATCAAGACAGTTGTGCATGGGAATATTTTGTCCTTGAATTTTGCCTCCTTGTTGCAAATTTTGTAGATGGACATCGATGATGAAGACAGACATAAGTGGTACAGATGATGAACCCACTTCGAAAATACGAGTGATGTATGTTTTCTTTTATCTTACTTGCCTTCTTCCAGGTGAAGATGAATAAACATGTAATTTGCTATTTTCCTACAAATTGCGCAGGTTGTTGTAATCAGAAACAGTGAGCTTACCTACTACGGGGATTCTGATTTGGAAGACTTTGCTTATGAAGAGGATGTTCCTGAGCAGTCAAAATCATTAGAAGGGGGGGTTCACAGACTGTCAAAATCTGAATGCAAAAGCGAAGTAAGATTTTCTTTTGATGCATTGCAATGCATAATAGAACAAATCAAAGTGTCAGTAACAATAACGCCATGTTTGTCATATTTGTTTAGGTGACAGGAAGTTCCCAGCTGGACCATACTAAGCAGGAAGATAATAAGGATCCATATGTTATTGATGCTGAAATGAGCAGACAACGAAAGTATGAGGCTGTAAGGGCCATGATCTTTCTTTCCGAAGAGGCTGCCTATTATTTCTACAACAAGTATGCCAAAGAACATGGTTTTAGCATTCGACGCGAGAAGAAAAAGGAACGCCTTGATGAATTAGGGACACCCACCATTCGGTATAGGCGGTTTCTTTGCTCCAGGGCTGGGCAATGTGAAAGCAAGTACTTAGAAATGGAAGGCCGAATGTATAGGCACCGACCTGAGTCTCGCTGCAACTGTGGTGCCCATTTCAGTGTGTCGTATAACAGAAAAAAGGGTGTTTGGACTGTTCTGAGATTTGACGACAATCACAACCATAAGCCTGCTACGACTCGATCAAATCGCTTTTCTTCGGTCTCATAGAAAGATCAAGGCTCATCGAAATCTAGGATCATGTCACTGGGATCTCGCTGGGATGAGATTATTCAACATTATGAGGACATTTATCGGTGACACTCGGAAAATACAGCAGGGTAGGATTTGTAAGAAAGGATCTTTACAACATGTCTTGCCGTGAAAAGAGGAAGATGATTGCAAAGGGTGACGCCAACACAACCATTGGCATTATGGAGAAGAGGAAGCGAGATGATCCTGAATTCTATTTTGATTACAAGCTTGGTAAAGGTGGAAAATTGTTACCCCTGTTCTGGTGTGATTCTCAGTCTCGGCAGGACTATGCCGACTTCGGTGACGTGCTGGTGTTTGACAGCACGTACAAAACAAATCGGTATGCTATGCCGTTCATACCTTTTGTGGGAATAAACAATCACCGCCAGACTATCGTTTTTGCATGCGCCATTGTCTCGGACGAAAAGGAAGTAACATACAAGTGGTTGTTAGAAACATTCCTGAAAGCCATGTATCAGCAGAAGACTAAAGGGATCATCACTGATGGGGACGCTGCAATGATCGCCGCTGTTGGCAAAGTCTTTCCAGACGTGTGGTACCGTGTTTGTACGTGGCATATTGAGAAGAATATGAAGAAGCACATTGACCCCCTGGCTCACAATGAATTCCGGTCGCTGCTGTACTACACCACTTCGTAACAAGTATTCGAGGTGAGATGTAGGGCATTCGTCGAGAAGCACCAGACGCAATTAACCAAAGAATGGATGAAGAGGATGTATAGGAGGAAGAAGTTGTGGTCAGCCGCGTATCTAGCGAATGGATATTTCCTCGGAATGAAAAGCAACCAGATGAGCGAGAGTTTGAACTCCACCCTACACACCCACCTTGACTTTGGACTGACAATGGTGGATATGGTTGTGCACTACGAGAATAACGAGTAGCCGTGTCCGGGAGGAAGAGGCCCGCCAGGACACCATAGACTCTCGTACAGCACCGGTTGCAGCTACTGTGTACAAGGATATAGAGATGTCTCGCTGCCCGTAAATTCACTGCTACAAACTTCTACCTCGTTCAAGGGGAGCTGAAAAAGATTGGGGGCCTAGAGATTGTAGATCAACTTGGATGTGCTGGTGGGTTAACAACCTTCGTTGTGTCATGGATGAATAACCGTAAGTATTTGTTTTCAGTGGAGTACAGACCTGAAAGCAAAGAGGAAACAATAACGTGCAGTCGCCGAAGGATGTATCGGAAAGGGCTACCTTGCAAGCACATCTTGTTTGTTTTGCATTTTGTGGGGTGCTCTGAAATTCCGAACTGTTGTGTTCTCCGAAGGTTCTCGAAGGATGCAAGGTATGGTTTGCCCTCGAGACGCGAGAGTGATTTGTACGGATGGGGATGGGAAGGGGTAGCCGAGCGGAGAAAGCATAGCGAGCTTACCCTAATTGGAGCGAAGCTTTTGATGCAGCATTGCATGACCTGGAATCTTTCAGCGAGCTTATGAAATGTATGAAAGGCATAATATACAGGAGAAAAGGTGACCGGACCCAGTCATTCAACGGCTTACCATGAGGACGCACAAAACAGAGGAGATGCACCAGTAGTGGGTGATCCTGATCCAGCTGAGACCAAAGGAGCACCTAAATTACAAAACAAGAAGTACTATAAGGACAAGGTGTTGGCGTCAGAAACCCACCGGCGGGCAGTGACTGGCAACACAGTAGAGCCGGGAACAACTAGGGCTACGGCTGGCCCCAGTCCCTCAGAGCAACAGCCCGCAAAGCCTCCTGGTCACACGTCCGATGCTATCGCAAGGGCGTGCCACCTGACCTATACCTGGTCAGGAAGGTGTTGGATGATCCCTCGCTTAGTTTCCTGCATGGCATACACGTAAACGTTAAATACGAGCCTCGATCGGCTCTCGAGTTATCCTCGTGAATCGGCTCAAAGAGCCGATCCACCCATGATTCGTACAAGGTGTCCGAATATATGGTGGTCCTGCTTGATCAAGATAAAGTTAAAACGATCTACGACGATTTAGGGTTTTCACCGCATAATCGGATCATCCTACTCACGATTGGGCCTCGCGCTCGCGTACGGTGACCGTAAGCCGATCCTAGACATGACCTAAAAACCAACACGAGGTTGATCCCCGGACGTCCCGTCTAGGGCTAGCAAACTCCACCCTACACGCCGCTGGATCCTCCAACCCTTTGTAAGGCCTAACTATTGCGGATGTTAAACTAATCCTTGATGAACAAGGAGCAACCGTAACGGATCGGATCTACTAAACTATGATCAAGCGGGGTGCCGCCCCTACACCTAAGACAGGTGTAAGGGCGGCTAGATGCATAAGGGTTGCACTACGACAAGCATATGATACGAAGAACAATGCTAACCCTAACACATCTAAGATAACTACGTTGCTCGCCATCAAAAAGGCTTCAGCACGAGCAACGCATGAACAACGTGGGCAGGCTTGTGCTGCCTAGATCGCAAGATGCGATTTAGGCAGCATGGTGCTTACCGGAGTAACCCTCGAGACGAAGGAGTTGGCGATGCGCCGAGATTTGTTTGTGTTGAACGTTGGTTGTTGTTTATTCCATAAACCCTAGATACATATTTATAGTCCAGGGGACTTTCTAACTCAAGCGTGCACCTAACCGTGCACGGGTAAAACTCTAACTCCTAATCGACACATAACCTAATATGTTACAGATACAAGGGCAAACTAGCCCAAACTTCGCATGTAAGGCCGATTCACGTCTTTCTTCTATATATATATCTTCAAGTCCATCTTGATCGCGGCCCACCTCTGACTCGGTCAAATTCTGGTGATAACACATGCCCCCCTGGTTTTGGTAATGATAATTTCAAAACCACTCTGCTTTTTCCTCCGAGGGGTCATGTCGTGGCAGAGCAGTAACCGCCGCGAATCTTCCATCATTACGCCTCGCCTCCCGGGCTTCTCTCGTACGAATTGACAATTTCGGCATCACGTCCTCGAGAACCGTCATGGCATTAAATCTCCACTACACTCCTTTTATTTATCCGTGCCAAACGGTTCACCACTCCATCCCCTTGCTCTGCTCTGTCCACCAACGCCAAAAAACCCTCTTCCCCTGCAGCCATGTCTTCCTCTTCCTCCTCCGCTTCAGGCCTCCCCCTCCAATCGTCGCCGAAGAACAAGGAAGAGGACGACCCCCGCTCCGGGGCGAACCCCATCTCCTCTGACAAGGAGAAGAAAGAAGGAGAAGCAGAGAAGACCAAGGCCTCCCCCTCCGCCAGGCTCCCGTCGAAGAAGCGCTCCCGCATGTGGGCGGACAGCGAGGACGACGATGACGACGAGGAAGGAGAAGATGAGGAGGAGGAAGATGATTCCTCCTCCTCCGCCGGGTATCCTCCAACGAAGCGCTTCCGCAGCTGGGCGGATAGCGAGGATGATGATGATGACGAGGAGGAGGAGGAAGCCCCGGCCGACGGCCGGGGCAGCAGCGGCGAGGACTTCTCCGGCGATGAGCGCCGATGGCGACGCCGACGACGACGCTAGCGAGGAGTAGTTATGTAGGATCAGTAGTCCCTTGAGCAATCGGCTCTTCTTTTGTTCTTCTTTTGAGCAGTCGGCTCTTCATTGTAAGAAATCCTACGCCGATTTCTTTCATGCTGATTTAGCCGATTTTTCCTCATCTGACCTTGTCGACTGTTGGCCTAATCCATGCTTAATGACTGATGGCAACGCATCAGTTTCTCACGATAATCTGCGAGACAGGCCAATTCGGTCATCCCTCCAAGCTAGCCGGCTCCGCCGATGACGATGGCACAGCCGATCTTAGTAGGCTGGCGATTTGATCTTGAGCAGGCGTCTTTAAGAGAGCCCTGGAATTGTCTTGGATGCTCAAACTGATGACTCCGTAACAAAAAACACCACTCTCCAGACCAGTTGTGATGTAGGGCTAGCCGATTCCAACCAAATCGGCTCCCCAGAGCAAGGATCTTTAGGGCGAGCTGCCCCCCGAGCCTTAATCAAGGCGAATCAGCCAAATGTGCCGCCATTAGCCTCAAATCATGACGTAGCCAGCCGATTTTAACAACATTGGCTCCCGCGAGCGAGAGAACCTTCGTGGTGAGCTGCCCCCCGAGCTTCTTCAGTCTACTTCTTGCGCCTTGCCGGTCAGATCGGCTCCTTTCCTTTGGCGGATCTGATGCAATCCATCCTTAACCTGATCCGCACGTCCATGCTGCTCTTGGCATTGGCATTGGTCCATCGAGTCTCTCTTCGTGGCCCACTTCCTGCTCCATCGAATCACCTCTTGAGTTGATGGCCATGCATCCTTAACCTTAAGACGATGTCTGCTGCATCGGTTGTGCTTAAATTTTTTTTGAATTTTTTACGGCCGATTTATGTATCGGCCCCCATACTTGATACTCCTACTTCGTATCCTCCTGTTTTATCCACCTAGGTGCCCCCCCGAGCCGATTCTGTCAAGAGAATTGATGGTGTCGGCTCTTTAGGTATTCCCCGCTGGATCAAACGTTGAACCCGAGCGAGAATGGATGGTGAGGATAATTTTGGCCGATTGCTGGAATCGGCCTCCACGTTGCTTGTTCGATGAAGGTTTTGTAATGTCCATCCATAAATTTTTGGGGCCGATCACAAGGATCAGCCTCGCCACGTTTGCTCAATGATTTGCTCCAGCTACATGGTTAGGCCAGTGGATAAAACCAGCCCAATCTCTGATTTTATCATGTTGGTGCGCTTGTCGTCGTCCACCTCGAGTGCATCGTGTAATCGTGGAGCACTAAGCTTCGTCGGAAGGACGAGCACCATGTTTGTGCCGGCCGATGTTTCATCATCGGCTTTCCTTTGCTTGGGGCGCCACTCCATTTTCCGTGGACGACCCTCTTCATCCGGGGTTCGCTGAACTTTCGCAGCCGGATCAGGTCGTGCCTTCCTCGGTGTATGCAAGTATAGCCTTTCGGCTTCCTCCGGGCCGCGCAATCGCTGAACCCTGCGCTTTTGGGAACGACCGAGCCCATCGGGGCACCACCTTGGCCGGTGGTACCTGTCTTCTTCTTCCCCCTCGTCTTCCGAATCCTCGAGATCTTCTAACCGAGGGGACTCGAGCACGTTTGCTTTGTGGCGGGAGACGCCCTAGGCGCTTGAACACGGACACGTTGGCTGTCTCCTTCTTCTTCGGTTGCATTCCGGGCAATTGCCGATTGTGGGCAATCGGCTCATTCCTGAATCCCAGCAGGTGTCCGAAGAAGGGGCAGTCCCGATGCCTATCCACGTCGTCTCGCTCCCCTGACTTTTCCTTGGCACGGCGCTCGTGCTCCTCCTCATCGCGATCGTGCCGACGATGTCTTCTGGCTTCTCTAGCCAGACGATCTCTTTCATCATCATCGCCGTATCGCCGGCGTTGGTCATACCGACTCACATACTTGTTGAGGAGGTGATCGAAGAGAGGTCGCCGATATCTTATGTTCTTCACTTCTCCCTCCGTGACGTAGCGCTTGCCGTCTTGGCGGAGCCGATCGCGTGGAGCGGCTTCCTCTCGTATCTTTTCTATGAGAGCAGCTGCCCTCATCTCCGTCCTTACCGAGTGGTTCCCAAGCCCTACCATGTTGATATTGCACGAGAGATCCGGCTGGCACCCTCCATGGTAAGTATACTCCACCATGTTCACGGCGGGGAAGGGGTGTGTGTCGACTTTCATGGCGTACTGGTTGAAAATTAGCCGTCCATTTTCTATCGCCATTTGGATCTGCTGCCGCCACACCCGGCAGTCGTTGGTGGTGTGGGTGAACGTGTTATGCCACTGGCTTTCCGTTCAGCTCTTGCACCGTGGGGATCTTGTGGCCTTCGGGTACCTTTATATGCTTCTCCGTGAGTAAGAGATCGAAAATATGCTCAGTTTTGGTCACGTCGAAGTCGAACCCTTTTGGAGGGCCTTGTGGCTTTACCCATTTGCAGGACACGGGGCCTGCCGCTCGATCTCCCGCAGCACCTTCATCCTCGTCTGCCTCAACCAGGGTCACCGCACGCTTGAATTTGTCCTGGTAAACATCTGGGTGGCGCTGTTCATATGCTGACAGCCTACGCACCATGTGCGCCAATGAAGGGTAGTCCGCTTGGGAGGCCACGTCCTTGATCGATGCTGAGAGACCCACCACCGCCAACTCGATCGCTTCTTTTTCACTTACGTGAACCGAAAAGCATCGGTTCCTAATGGTCCTGAAGCGCCGGATGTACTCGACACCGTCTCCCCGCGCTTCGTCGTACTTGTGCTAGATCGGCAATGCCGGACTCGGAAGCCTCCGAGTGATACCTGTTCATGGAACTGCTCTTCCAACCGCTTCCAAGTCCGGATGGAGTTCGGTGGCAGCGATGTGTACCACCCGAAAGCCGATCCTGTGAGGGACTCGTGCGAAGAACCTCACACGCAACTCGTCTGATGCTGAGATCGTGCCCAGCTGTGCCAAATATCGGCTCACATGCTCGATGGAGCTGGAACCATCTGATCCACTAAACTTTGTGAAGTCCGGGAGCCGATATTTGGGTGGTAGCGGGATCAATTCGTAGTCGTTGGGGTACGGCTTGGTATAGCCGAACGTCTTCCTTTTCGGCATCATGCCGAACTAATCTTTCAGAATTGTACAAATCTGATCCGCGGTGATGGCTGAAGGTGTCGAACCCTGAAGATTCGCCGGGGTGGCATACTTGACCGGCCATGCTTGCTTTTCCGGTTCTAAGCCAACTGCAGGAGCTGGGCTCTGGAGGTTTGTCGGAGTGGCGTACTTAGCTAGCCACGTTTGCTTCTCAGGATCGGCTCCCGACGTTCCTCCTCGCCGTTCCGCGAGGCCCTCGCTGTTGCAACCTGGTTTGAGAGTGCCCAGGTATTGCGGTCCAGTACGTATGCGCACGCGTATCCGTGCGGGATCTCCTTGGGCGCCTCGGGTAGGAATTGGTAGTCACTAGGATCACCACCAATCTTGTAGACGACGTATGCCGATGAGTTCGGCACTTCGGTGCTGCCCATGCGAACGGCAGCGGAGGATGGGACCGGAGTGGCATCTCTCCTTTGTAAGTCCCCGGAGCTGGTCCCGACCGAGAATACCGATGGCTCATGATTTCCTGGACCACGCGCGGAGCGACACGCTCCCGCAGTGTTTACCGAGGCTCTCGAGTGGCGGTGCAGCGAATGAGCCACCATGTAGTTGATCTCCCGACGCAGCCGACCTGGGTGCGTTCTTCCGACGGGGCGGACAGGTCCACTCCATCGAGTGCGCCTTCGAGTGAGAACCCCTTCCACCCGACGCCATGGGAGCGGGTTACGTGGAAAGAGCCGATGAGTTCGGCTTCGAGGACCGCCTTGATCTCGTCATGCTTCTTCTTGAGCTCGTCGGTCAGATCCTCATACTTGACCGGAGTGCTTTCCGCCATCTCGGATGTAGATGGCGATGCGGTGGATGTCGAAGATTGTCCCACCGGGCGTGCCAGAATGCATGTGTTGGCGTCAGAAACCCACCGGCGGGCGGTGATCGGCAACACGAGAGAGCCGGGAACAACTAGGGCCGCGGCTGGCCCCGGTCCCTCGCAGCGACGGCCCGCAAAGCCTCCCTGGTCACACGTCCGATGCTATCGCAAGGGCGTGCCACCTGACCTATACCGGTCGGGAAGGTGTTGGATGATGCCTCGCTTAGTTTCCTCGCATGGCATACACGTAAACGTTAAATACGAGCCTCGATCGGCTCTCGGGTTATCCCGTGAATCGGCTCAAAGAGCCGATCCACCCATGATTCGTACAAGGTGTCCGAATATATGGTGGTCCTCGCTTGATCAAGATAAAGTTAAAACGATCTACGACGATTTAGGGTTTTCACCGCATAATCGGATCATCCTACTCACGATTGGGCCTCGCCCTCGCGTACGGTGACCGTAAGCCGATCCTAGACAAGGCCTAAAAACCAACACGAGGTTGATCCCCGGAACGTCCCGTCTAGGGCTAGCAAACTCCACCCTACACGCCGCTGGATCCTCCAACCCTTTGTAAGGCCTAACTATTGCGGATGTTAAACTAATCCTTGATGAACAAGGAGCAACCATAACGGATCGGATCTACTAAACTATGATCAAGCGGGGTGCCGCCCCTACACCTAGGACAGGTGTAAGGGCGGCTAGATTCATAAGGGTTGCACTACGACAGCATATGATACGAAGAACAATGCTAACCCTAACACATCTAAGATAACTACGTTGCTCGCCATCAAAAAGGCTTCAGCACGAGCAACGCATGAACAACGTGGGCAGGCTTGTGCTGCCTAGATCGCAAGATGCGATTTAGGCAGCATGGTGCTTACCGGAGAAACCCTCGAGACGAAGGAGTTGGCGATGCGCCGAGATTTGTTTGTGTTGAACGTTGGTTGTTGTTTATTCCATAAACCCTTGATACATATTTATAGTCCAGGGGACTTTCTAACTCAAGCGTGCACCTA
>NC_061513.1:77890332-78006186 GCF_022539505.1 Lolium rigidum
TTGTGCTAGTGGATGTGTTTTGTAAACATGCATGATCTCGTTAAGTAATGATGAACTGTGTTGGCCAGCTAATCGCGAAAAATGCATGGTTAATCATGTGATCCACAAACTAAGTAAAAACAAACAATGCAAGTACAAATTTCTAGCAATATATCTTGCTGAGAGTACACTACTTCTAAATCCTTTATTTCATATTACAAATTTAGTTCTTATAACCCAAGAGTACAATTACAATACCCAGAAGAATCGCTATAATCTGAAGCATTGACACAATTTCGTTCAGCTTTATTACAATTATTTTCTTTAGGTGCTTCATGTCCTTGTTTAGTGCATCTTGCTTCTGTAGTTCTCCATCTCCTCCGTTTTCTTCAACCACTTCTCCTTCTAGGGGAATCAACATAGGTGAGTTTGGTGGAACAATACCCTTCTTCACGAGCAGATCTGCGTACTTTTCAATCCAATACCGTAAGTTGCATCCTCCTCTAACCGGCTAGAAATAACGAACATTAATCATACTTATAATTTTGGCATAAATCCTGATGACAATAGACGGATATTGAATAACATTAAAAACATCTTACATTGTGATTATTGCACCGGACGAAATCGCCGGCGTTGGACGTTGTGGAGGCTGTTTTCCTCCCCACGACGCGCCACCGGCAGCTCGTGCACTTGATCATTGGGAGAGGACCATAACTTGGGTGCCGGATTATAATGGCCGAGCTCGAGGAAGACATGACTTTGCCGGCGGCACGACGTTCGATCTAGAGTAGATGAAGTCGTAGATTGAGGCGTTGAAGGGGAATTGTAGGGTTTCTACCTTGCTCTCGTTCATAATAAAGCGTCTTTTACTTCTGGGCCTGGGCCACACGGCTAATCTAATGGCCCATCTGTTAATGGTCAACGCACCGCGCGCACAATTACCCCACGTCCTTCGTGCGATGAAGGAAACTACCATAATTTGACGCACGATAATCACGAAGATTGGCAGGGTAAGCTCGTCTTCCACATTTTTTAGGCGCCAGCACTCTCGCCCAACGCCGCCGCCATCCGTGAGATCTGACTACCGCCGCCTCCCTCCCCATCCCCTTATCGGCGAGAAAGCCTCCTCTAGCAGCTCACAAGACATGCAAACATCGAGGTATTGCCTTGCCTTATTGCCTGTATGCAGTACGTGTTCTTTGTTTGGGATGTTTCTGTACGTATGATATCCTTATAGCTTTTGTGATTATGGTGAGATAATAGGCAGTGATCGATGTCAATATAATTGTTCTTTGAATTTTAGATCTTAACACTTGTTAGTGGAAATTTTTGTTCAACGCAAATCATCGCTTTGATAAAGATAGCGGATAGAATTATGATCTAAGAAAAAATATCCCTTTCATACGTAACATACATATGACTTTAGAAATTATGTTGCATGGCATTATACTTGCACACAAATTTTGACATTTATCTACTCGTTTTTAATAACAGTACGTTGCAAATTGGTGTGTGCGATGTGGATCGTTGGGTGGGCTTTTTAACAAGAATGACACGAGCTCAGCGATGTAAACTCGCTGAAGCTGATTTACAAAGCTTGATTCACATGAAGAGTATAAGTCCACGATCGTCTATACTTAGCCTCATGTTTAAGGAATTTGACGCAGAGTCAGAAACATTCAACTTGCAAAAAGATCAACCCTCGATTACTATAAAAGGAGTCGATGTGGAGGAAATTTTTGGTCTGAAGGACAAAGCAGCAGATGGGCTGGATATTGACACCTTCCTTTTTGAGGATGGGGAATATGCACAAAATGAGATACCATCTCATTTTCTGAGCAAGTCCTCCGGCAGTCTGAGTATTGATGGATTGATCTCGGACGCAATCAAGAGCGGATTAGCTGACGATGACTTCCTTCGAAGAGTTGTTCTTGTGGCCCTTGGTACAGTTCTTGCACCACAGTCCAGATCAACAGTTCCGTTGGAGTATTGGGCAATTGTTAAGTACGTGTCACGTTTGAAGAAATTGAACTTCAATGGTTTCACACGTGCTTATTTAATTAACAATATAAAGAAACTGCGTAGTGAACATGAGATGGTGCAATGGCCCCGCGGCAACCTAGCCCTGCTTCAGGTACATTTCTCCTCACCACGTCCATTCTCTTAAAAAAAATCCAACAATGTATAAAGGTGTTTAACTGTTGTGCCAACATATGCAGTATATTTACTATGAAAAAGTGCACCCAACTGGTTCACAATTGACGTCATCAAAGCCGTTGATGAGGAACTGGACAGAAGAAGAGGCGAGAAAGAGAGACAACATTGAATACAAAGATGGACGAGGAACAGGCTTGGTAAGTTTTCTCTTACTCATGTACTATTATCTTCATCATTTCATGTGGACTTACATCATCACTTCATGTGCATTCCTTCTAGATTGACGATGACATATCTGCTAACCACAGAAGGGAGGTGATCCACACACCTGACGTTCCTCCAAGATCAAAGAGGAAGCAAAGTAAAAGAGCTAAAGCTTCAGGTTCTAGCATGAAAACGCCAGGTTCAGTGGATGATTCAAGAATGGAGGTCATGGTTGTGTAGATTCTGATTAAACTGACCAATCACATAGACACATCAATAAGCAAACATATGGACAAATTTGCAGACGTATCTGCTCAGGTGACATGGACTATTTTTTGTATGCTTCTATCTGCTGAAATGCATCTCTACACAACGATGACATTAATTACCTTCTGAATTTTGTTCCGCAGAAAGTCCTAAAAATGCTTAACGCGAAAGGAGTTGCGTACGGGCAGTGCAAGGCTGACATGTCTGATGACGAAGATCAGGAGGAGGAAGACAAAAAAGAAGGAGCAGCCTCCACACCTAGCCATGGCGGCCTTCCGCCTAAAGATTTCATGGACGTTGACGACATCAAGTCAGACGGCACTGCATCATTTTCGAATTCAGTTAAGGATCAACATGACGATGAATTGGAAGATGCAAGTAAGAAGAGTGAGCCGATGGATGATTCGAACTTCGTGACACCCACCGACAAGAAGAAGACCGCTAATGCCGGGTACACGACACCAGCGCCTAAGCATGGAGACACCCCTGAAGTACCCATAATCATCGACGACAAGGCTACACCTGAATCGTCCTGCTCGGCACCTATTGATTTAACTCTTCTAGATGCATCAGAAGAATTTGATAGCTTGAACACGATCTGCCGTAAAGCGATAGAAAGTGGGAAGAAGGAGGAGAAAAAAGATGATGTATGTGGCAAAAATGAGGAGAAAAAGGAAGATGTCTCTGGGAAGCGCAAACGCAAACCTCCTCGCAAATTAAGTTCCCCAAGCATTGTGATGACCGAGAAATGTCCTAAACGGTTTCCACGCGCAGTCAGAAAAGGTATATTTTCTGAAATATTTTGCACTATATCAAGGAATCATGTTCACATAATTAACTATATATGGTTGTTGGCGATAGGTCCTGATGCTTTGTTCAACAACGAATATGCCACGGACGGATCAAATCCGCTGACACCGGAGATAATTGACGCGGCTGCCGAGTATATTCGGATAATATGCAAAACTACAAAAAAAACCAAAGAAGTAAGACTGTGTACGAGAATGCAGAACGTGCTGTGGCGAGGGCTGAATTTCTTAAACCTATCCTTGACCATGGATGGCTGTGCGGCACTGTAAGTCCAACAACCGATGTCATCCTTCTATTTCTCCTAGGCTTGAATATATATGTGCTCTGGAGTGATCACCTGTTTGAATTATATGCAGGTCATTGAGTGTTACTTGGCTGATCTGAGATTAAAATTGAAGGATAGGAGAATATGCCCTGCATGGAGGGCAAATTCTATAGTCGAAAATCGACCGAGAAGGCAGCGATGGAAAAAGAGAAACCTTGACGCGACGGATATTGCAGAAATGTCAAGTTGCTACGAAAGATGCGAGCTGGAATATTTTGGCACTAACAAGGTAATGATTGCTTGTACATTATTAAGTGAGAGGTTTCAAAATTAACTATTAATGCATTAATTATTAACTATGTATTTTTGGTAGGCTTATTTCGCGGTTAACATTGCCAAATGCCACTGGGTCACCGTCGTCATGCACAGTGACAAGAAGGAATTTCAGGTGCTAGACTCGTTATGGCGCCTTGAGCAGAGCAAGAAATTTGTTGAAAAGCTGGTATGACTTTTGATCACGGAATGTAAGACCACCTTGGTACTCAGTGCACTGTACTTAAATTTTATGCTTCACAGAGAGAAGAAATCTTGAAGGACGTCGAGTTTGCGAACAATGAGATATCAACAAAGAAGTATCCGTGACGTTTCGAAATGGGAAATTAAAAGATACCCAATACCTATGCATAGTGATACGTGAGTCCACCGTTAATCTTACGCCATTACTATTGATGCCTATTGCAGATAGTTTACCTCTGATCTATATGCATGAACTCATGTGGACTGTTCCTGTTAGCATGTATGGAGCACTGGGATGGAGATGAACTAATGGCCGAATTTTCGCAGGTTACCTCTTATCTATAGTATCTTTGTTACACACATGTTTATCTCCCGCTAATCTAAACTACATAATAATTGTTGCAGGAAACGATAAAAAAGAACAGGAATATGACTGCCGCCAAAATTATAATGGCAGAATCAAACCTGCTCGAGAAGGCGAAGAAGGATGTCCTTGACATCGCGGCGAAAGCACGTGCGTAAAAAACATTATCAGATATTATTTCTACTAGTTGTAATGCTAGGGTGGATTTGTGTCCCGAAGGTCTCATAGACCTGTAGAACTTTTTTACTTTGGGTGGTGAACTTATTTGGGGTTGATGTTATTTGTTCCACAATGAGATAAGTACTTTTTTGCACGATAAAAAGTACAGTATAAGTAATTCAACCTTTCGCACGTACATAATTCAAACGAGTAGCACACGACATGACATAGAAAAAGCGGGAAACATAACAAACACATGTTAAAACTAATGAAACTAAACATGACCATCCTCAACTAGCCCCGGCAGCTTCACCGCCATCGTGAACTTCACTCCTCCTCCTCCTCCTCCTCTTCGTCGAAGTTGTAGGGAAGGGTGTGCATCATGTTGCGCGTGGGAAAGTGGCACTCAAAGTTGGTGTAGATGTTGAACGTAGTGAATGCTATGAACTCGCAGCCGCACCAAAAGACTTTGCCGAGGAGCTCGTACGCGTCGTAGCGGTTGGTGAAGGTGACCGTGAGGTACAAGAGGAAGGCGCGCGTGTGGTCACGGGCCTCGTCGAGGCGAAACATCACCGGCGCGTCCGAAGGAAGGTGGGCAAAGCCGGTGGTGAGGAACGCGCGGGCGAGCTCGACCGGTCCCCTCCACCTAGAGATGGCCCACACGCGGAGTGCGTTCTCCACGACGACGCCCGCCGGGTAGCGCCGCTCGGGCACGGTAGGAGGCCGACGGAAGAACAGTGTGTTGAACTGCATCCTACCGGTGCGTTGCAAGGTCTTGGGTGGGGATTTCCTTCAAGTGGAGAATATATGGATTGTGTGTCGCGCAGAGTGGAGAGGAAAAGAGGGGGTATAAATAGGGCGCCAAATCGATCAATTACAATGAAACGTCGCGCTGTTTCCGTGTCCGTGGAATGGGTTGCGCGTGTGTATCCGTGTCAATGCGGTGCGCCCGAATCCGCCTTCCTTTATTGCTCTGAATCGGCGACCATAAATGGCTCTGCTGCGTCGTCTGCCTCGCTGAGCGCTCGAGTTTGAATGCATATCTGACTTGGTGCGGCGCATGCATGGAAAAGTCTGCGACGGGAGCTAGCCTGCATGGTGCGGCGCATGCATGGCGAAGTCTGCGACGGACAAAACCATGCAACGGTCCGAACCACGTCTCCTCCCTAGACTAATCATACCGCAGAGTGAGACTCTCGCGGATCGCCGTCGCTCAGCAGATCGCAGCCGTGCACGAGTATTTCCCTATAAAAGGCCTCCATCCAACGGCGTAGAGCTAGGTATTGTAGGGCCCGCCTGGAGTCGCTTCGACCGCCACGTGAGAATGGCCATTCCTCGGCTCCCGAGCGGCCGCCGCCCACCTCTGCCAATGAAGTTATTGGCGACGCCACGCGTGCCCATCGGCCGCCACCCACCTCTGCCAATGAATTTATTGGCGACGCCACGCATGCACAGCGGCCGCCGCCCACCACGGTTGCCTGGGGCATTATATAGGGGCGCTCGTTCGGCTGCCTCATCTACTCCCGCACAAACCCTAGCCGCCACACAACCTGCACCGTAGCGCAGCCCACCCACAAGCCCGTGAAGGAATCCATGGCTGGTTTTGGTGGGCGGCGAGGCGGTCGAGGCCGTCGAGGCCGAGGGCGCGGTCGCCGTGCTGGAGCAGCATCACCCGGCCGCTCGCCGCCGCCGGCCGCCGTCGTCGTCTTCGGAGGAGGCGACGTGCTTCGAATTCATCCTACGTATCGACCAGGACCCTCTCGGCATCAAGCGGCTTCCGGACAAGTTCGCCGAGTTCGTCGATGGCGTCGAGCCGGCAGAGTTGCAGCTACGGGAGGCCAGCTGCAACTTTCGTCGATGGCGTGTCGAGGTATTGTTCGACGGCCGGGGCAAGATGTACCTGCACACCGGGTGGGACAAGTTCGCCCGCTACCTCGATCTCGAGCCCGGCTGCCAGCTTATCTTCTGCTACGACGGGGATGGCGACATGGTCGTCAAGGTGTTCGACAGCACATCCTGCCGGAGACACTACCACATCAGCGAGTCAAGCTCGAGCACCGACAGTTAGATATTTTCGAGTGTACGTTTCCAGTCTGGGTGCCTGGGAGTGTTATTTCTTGGCAGCGAACACAGGAAACACCCGAGGACGACACTAGTTAGGTTTCCTCATTTTTCAATGTTCTAATCTTGTTTTAAACTATGTAATGGTTTGTGTAATGTTCGTATCTGTGTTTAAATGAAAAAGAGAAAAAGAATTAGGTAAAAGTTATTGGTTTCCAAAAATTGTGAAGTTTTTTATTTATTTCAATTTTTGTGATAGTAAACCTATAAATTTCTGTTAAATTCAGGCGAAAAAAAGTTGACAGATAAAGCCATGGCCCATGAGTTCCCTCCCCGCGTCCAATATCCACAATGTCGCACGTTATTCGGCCTAGTACAAATCGGCCTATTACCATTCCGGAGTGTTCCCCGCGTGCATTGGCCCGTTACATGTGTGACAGCCTAGTTTTTTAATTTTTATTTAAATCTGCAGAGACATCCGCTTAAATTCAAAAAATTCAAAAAAGTTTTAACCAACGGATTATGTTCACAAAAACGTGTGACATATTGGGTAAAAAAGTGGATTTTTTTTCGAAGGTCGAAAAATCGACTAGCTTAGAAAAACTGGTTTGATGTAACCCAAACGGTTCCGTTTCTAAAAATGTGGATTTTTCGACCTTCGAGAAACGCTCCAGATATTTTTGCACACACTCTGATATCCATCCTAAGATGAAGTGTTAAGTTTTTTTTTCATTTTTTGAATTTCTGTGAAAATAAACTATTAAACTTCAGTTAAATTCGAGTTGGGAAAAAAACAGAAGAAAACTAGAGAACCCTGCTGGATGGGCCATGAGTATTCCTTCCCCGCGTCCATGCTCCACGTTAATGGGCTTAGTTCAAACCGCGTTACATGTCTGACGGCCTAACTCGAAAAGTTTTTTAGTTTTGATTTGAATAAATCAGCACCACATCCGGTTAAATTCAAAAAATTCAAAAAAAGTTTTAACCAACGGATTATGTTCACAAAAACGTGTGACATATTGGGTAAAAAACTGGATTTTTTTCTAAGGTCGAAAAATCGACTAGCTTAGAAAAACTGGTTTGATGTAACCCAAATGGTTCCGTTTCTAAAAATGTGGATTTTTCGACCTTCGAGAAACGCTCCAGAAATTTTTGCACACACTCTGATATCCATCCTAAGACGAAGTGTTAAGTTTTTTTCATTTTTTGAATTTCTGTGGAAATAAACTATTAAATGTCAGTTAAATTCGAGTTGGGAAAAAAACGGAAAAAAACTAGAGAACCCTGCTGGATGGGCCATGAGTATTCCTTCCCCGCGTCCATGCTCCATGTTAATGGGCTTAGTTCAAACCGCGTTACATGTCTGACGGCCTAAATGAAAAGTTTTTTAGTTTTGATTTGAATAAATAGCACCATATCTGGTTAAATTCAAAAAATTCAAAAAAAGTTTTAACCAACGGATTATGTTCACAAAAACGTGTGACATATTGGGTAAAAAAACTGGATTTTTTTTCAAAGGTCGAAAAATCGACTAGCTTAGAAAAAGTGGTTTGATGTAACCCAAACGGTTCCATTTCTAAGAATGCGGATTTTTCGACCTTCGAGAAACGCTCCAGAAAATTTTGCACACACTCTCGTATCCATTCTAAGACGAAGTGTGAAGGTTTTTTCATTTTTTGAATTTCTGTAAAAATAAACTACTAAATTTCAGTTAAATTCGAATTGACAGAAGAAACTAGAGAACCCTGCTGGATGGGCCATGAGTGTTCCCTCCCCACGGCCATGCTCCACGTTAATGGGCTTAGTACAAACCGGCCTATTACCTGTCCGGAATGTTATCCAACTATCGCGCCTAGCTCTACGTGCCGGCGTTAATGAGCGCCACCGCTCCATCGCCTCCCTCCGGACTATAAAAAGGGCCGCCTCTCATCGTCCCTTTCACACACAAACCCTAGAGGCTCTCTCCCCAACCCTTGCCGCCACCGTCTCAACAAGAGTTGACGCCATGGCTGGGAGAGGCGGAGGCGACGTGGTCGTGGCCGTGGCCACGGCAGAGCTGCACGCTCGCCGTCGCCTGCCACACTGTCGGCTTCATCGCTGGAGATATACGTGGAGGGGCCCGTACTGTTCGAGTTCGTCCTTGATACGTCTCCGACGTATTGATAATTTCTTGTGTTCCATGCCACATTATTGATGATTTCTACATGTTATATGCACACTTTATGTCATATTCGTGCATTTTCTGGAACTAACCTATTAACAAGATGCCGAAGAGCCGGTTCTCGTTTTCTTCGTTTTTGGTTCCGAAATCCTAGTAAGGAAATATTCTCGGAATCGGACGAAATCAAGACCCAGCATCCTATTTTGCCCGGAAGCATCCAGAACACCCGAGAACCGCCAGAGAGGGGGCACGGGCCAACGGGACCATAGGCCGGCATGGCCTGGGTGTGGCCCGCGCCACCCTATGGTGCCGCCGCCTCTTCGACCCTCTGACGCCGCCTCTTCGCCTATAAGAAGCCCCCAGACCTAAAACCACGATACGAAAAAGCCACGATACAAGAAACCTTCCAGAGCCGCCGCCATCGCGAAGCCAAGATCCGGGGACAGGGAGTCTCCGTTCCGGCACGCCGCCGGGACGGGGAAGTGCCCCCGGAAGGCTCCTCCATCGACACCACCGCCATCTCCATCAACGCTACTGTCTCCCATGAGGAGGGAGTAGTTCTCCATCGAGGCTGGGGGATGTACCGGTAGCTATGTGGTTAATCTCTCTCCTATGTACTTCAATACAATAATCTCATGAGCTGCCTTACATGATTGAGATTCATATGATGATGCTTGTAATCTAGATGTCGTTATGCCAGTCAAGTGAATTTTACTTATGTGATCTCCGGAGACTCCTTGTCCCACGTGTGTAAAGGTGACAGTGTGTGCACCGTGTGGGTCTCTTAGGCTATATTTCACAGAATACTTATTCACTGTTATGAATGGCATAGTGAAGTGCTTATTTGTATCCCTTTATGATTGCAATGTGTTTTGTATCACAATTTATCCGTGTGCTACTCTAGTGATGTTATTAAAGTAGTTTTATTCCTCCCGCACGGTGTAATGGTGACAAGTGTGTGCATCCGTGTTAGTACTTGGCGTATGCTATGATCATGATCTCTTGTAGATTATGAAGTTAACTATTGCTATGATAGTATTGATGTGATCTATTCCTCCTACATAGCGTGAAGGTGACAAGTGTGCATGCTTGTGTTAGTACTTGCTTTAGTCGTATTGATCTTTCATGCACTCTAAGGTTATTTAAATATGAACATTGAATTGTGGAGCTTGTTAACTCCGGCATTGAGGGTTCGTGTAATCCTACGCAATGTGTTCATCATCCAACAAAAGAGTGTAGAGTATGCATTTATCTATTCTCGTTCTGTGATCAATGTTGAGAGTGTCCACTAGTGAAAGTCTAATCCCTAGGCCTTGTTCCTAAATATCGCTATCGCTGCTTGTTTACTGTTTTACTGCGTTACTACTGCTACCATATTACCACCATCAACTACACGCCAGCAAGCTATTTTCTGGCACCGTTACTACTGCTCATATATATTCATACCACCTGTATTTCACTATCTCTTCGCCGAACTAGTGCACCTATTAGGTGTGTTGGGGACACAAGAGACTTCTTGCTTTGTGGTTGCAGGGTTGCATGAGAGGGATATCTTTGACCTCTTCCTCCCCGAGTTCGATAAACCTTGGGTGATCCACTTAAGGGAAACTTGCTGCTGTTCTACAAACCTCTGCTCTTGGAGGCCCAACACTGTCTACAAGAATAGAAGCTCCCGTAGACATCAAGCTATTTTCTGGCGCCGTTGCCGGGGAGGAAAGGTAAAAGGTACTCACACTATTTTCACCGTTGTAAGTACTCGAAGCTATTTCCTTTAGATCCTGCAATTGCATCTTTTTGTTTCTTGTTTACACTAGTTTGGCATAATGGACAACAATGAGCTTCTTATTCTATTTCCTGATTTAAGACATGGATGGTTTGATGCGAAAATTAAAAAACCCATGGAACATATTAGCATGAACACTTTGAATACCATTGTGGCTAATTATATGGAAAATTCTAAGCTTGGGGAAGCTGGTTTTCATGATCTTTTTAGTCCCCCAAGCATTGAGGAGAAAATTTTCTTTGATGATACTTTGCCTCCCATATATGATGATTATAATGATAGTGGTCTTTTGGTGCCACCTACTATGGAGAGTAAATTTTGTTGTGATTATACTATGCCTCCTACACTTGATGAGAATAATAATGATAGCTACTTTGTTGAATTTGCTCCCGCTACAACTAATAAAATTGATTATGCCTATGTGGAGAGTAATAATTTTATGCATGAGACTCATGATAAGAATGCTTTATGTGATAGTTATATTGTTGAGTTTGCTCATGATGCTACTGAAAGTTATTATGAGAGAGGAAAATATGGTTGTAGAAATTTTCATGTTACTAAAATGCCTCTCTATGTGCTGAAATTTTTGAAGCTACACTTGTTTTATCTTCCTATGCTTGTTACTTTGCTCTTCATGAACTTGTTTATTTACAAGATTCCTATGCATAGGAAGCATGTTAGACTTAAATTTTTTTGAATTTGCCTCTTGATGCTCTCTTTTGCTTCAACTACTATCTCTTGCGAGTGCATCATTAAAACTGCTGAGCCCATCTTAATGGCTATAAAGAAAGAACTTCTTGGGAGATAACCCATGTGTTATTTTGCTACAGTACTTTGTTTTATATTTGTGTCTTGGAAGTTGTTTACTACTGTAGCAACCTCTCCTTATCCTAGTTTTGTGTTTTGTTGTGCCAAGTAAAGTCTTTGATAGAAAGGTTGATACTAGATTTGGATTACTGCGCAGTTTTAGATTTCTTTGCTGTCACGAATTTCGACCTGCCTCCCTGTAGGTAGCTCAGAAAATTAAGCCAATTTACGTGCGTGATCCTCAGATATGTACGCAACTTTCATTCAATTTGGGCATTTTCATTTGAGCAAGTCTGGTGCCTCAATAAAATCCATCTTTACGGACTGTTCTGTTTTGACAGATTCTGCCTTTTTATTTCGCATTGCCTCTTTTGCTATGTTGGATGAATTTCTTTGATCCATTAATGTCCAAGTAGCTTTATGCAATGTCCAGAAGTGTTAAGAATGATTGTGTCACCTCTGAACATGTTAATTTTTATTGTGCACTAACCCTCTAATGAGTTGTTTCGAGTTTGGTGTGGAGGAAGTTTTCAAGGATCAAGAGAGGAGTATGATGCAATATGATCAAGGAGAGTGAAAGCTCTAAGCTTGGGGATGCCCCGGTGGTTCATCCCTGCATATTTCAAGAAGACTCAAGCATCTAAGCTTGGGGATGCCCAAGGCATCCCCTTCTTCATCGACAAATTATCAGGTTCCTTCTCCTGAAACTATATTTTTATTCCGTCACATCTTATGCACTTTACTTGGAGCGTCGGTTTGTTTTTGTTTTTGTTTTGTTTGAATAAAATGGATCCTAGCATTCACTTTATGGGAGAGAGACACGCTCCGCTGTAGCATATGGAAAAGTATGTCCTTAGGCTCTACTCATAGTATTCATGGCGAAGTTTCTTCTTCGTTAATTTGTTATATGGATGGAATTGGAAAATGATACATGTAGTAAATTGCTAAAATATCTTGAATAATTTGATACTTGGCAATTGTTGTGCTCATGTTTAAGCTCTTGCATCATATACTTTGTACCCATTAATGAAGAAATACATAGAGCTTGCTAAAATTTGGTTTGCATAATTGGTCTCTCTAGAGTCTAGATAATATCTAGTATTGAGTTTTGAACAACAAGGAAGACGGTGTAGAGTCTTATAATGTTTACAATATGTCTTTTATGTGAGTTTTGCTGCACCGTTCATCCTTGTGTTTGTTTCAAATAACCTTGCTAGCCTAAACCTTGTATCGAGAGGGAATACTTCTCATGCATCCAAAATACTTGAGCCAACCACTATGCCATTTGTGTCCACCATACCTACCTACTACATGGTATTTATCCGCCATTCCAAAGTAAATTGCTTGAGTGCTACCTTTAAAATTCCATCATTCACCTTTACAATATATAGCTCATGGGACAAATAGCTTAAAAACTATTGTGGTATTGAATATGTACTTATGCAATTTATCTCTTATTAAGTTGCTTGTTGTGCGATAGCCATGTTTCTGGGGACGCCATCAACTACCCTTTGTTGAATATCATGTGAGTTGCTATGCATGTCCGTCTTGTCTGAAGTAAGAGAGATCTACCACCTTAATGGTTGGAGCATGCATATTGTTAGAGAAGAACATTGGGCCGCTAACTAAAGCCATGAATCATGGTGGAAGTTTCAGTTTTGGACATATATCCTCAATCTCATATGAGAATACTAATTGTTGCCACATGCTTATGCATTAAAGAGGAGTCCATTATATGTTGTCCATGTTGTCCCGGTATGGATGTCTAAGTTGAGAATAATCAAAAGCGAGAAATCCAAAATGCGAGCTTTCTCCTTAGACCTTTGTACAGGCGGCATGGAGGTACCCCTTTGTGACACTTGGTTAAAACATGTGTATTGCGATGATCCGGTAGTCCAAGCTAATTAGGACAAGGTGCGGGCACTATTAGTATACTATGCATGAGGCTTGCAACTTGTAAGATATAATTTACATAACTCATATGCTTTATTACTACCGTTGACAAAATTGTTTCATGTTTTCAAAATAAAAGCTCTAGCACAAATATAGCAATCGATGCTTTCCTCTTTGAAGGACCATTCTTTTTACTTTTATGTTGAGTCAGTTCACCTATCTCTCTCCACCTCAAGAAGCAAACACTTGTGTGAACTGTGCATTGATTCCTACATACTTGCATATTGCATTTGTTATATTACTCTATGTTGACAATTATCCATGAGATATACATGTTACAAGTTGAAAGCAACCGCTGAAACTTAATCTTCCTTTGTGTTGCTTCAATGCCTTTACTATGAATTTATTGCTTTATGAGTTAACTCTTATGCAAGACTTATTGATGCTTGTCTTGAAGTACTATTCATGAAAAGTCTTTGCTTTATGATTCATTTGTTTACTCATGTCATTACCATTGTTTTGATCGCTGCATTCATTACATATGTTTACAATAGTATGATCAAGGTTATGATGGCATGTCACTCCATAAATTTCTTTGTTATCGTTTACTCGCTCGGGACGAGCGAAAACTAAGCTTGGGGATGCTGATACGTCTCCGACGTATCGATAATTTCTTGTGTTCCATGCCACATTATTGATGATACCTACATGTTATATGCACACTTTATGTCATATTCGTGCATTTTCTGGAACTAACCTATTAACAAGATGCCGAAGAGCCAGTTGCTGTTTTCTGCTGTTTTTGGTTCCAGAAATCCTAGTAAGGACATATTCTCGGAATCGGACGAAATCAAGACCCAGCATCCTATTTTGCCCGGAAGCATCCAGAACACCCGAGAACCGCCAGAGAGGGGGCACGGGCCCACGGGACCATAGGCCGGCGCGGCCTGGGTGTGGCCCGCGCCACCCTATGGTGCCGCCGCCTCTTCGACCCTCTGACGCCGCCTCTTCGCCTATAAGAAGCCCCCAGACCTAAAACCACGATACGAAAAAGCCACGGTACGAGAAACCTTCCAGAGCCGCCGCCATCGCGAAGCCAAGATCTGGGGGACAGGAGTCTCTGTTCCGGCACGCCGCCGGGACGGGGAAGTGCCCCCGGAAGGCTCCTCCATCGACACCACCGCCATCTCCATCAACGCTGCTGTCTCCCATGAGGAGGGAGTAGTTCTCCATCGAGGCTCGGGGCTGTACCGGTAGCTATGTGGTTAATCTCTCTCCTATGTACTTCAATACAATAATCTCATGAGCTGCCTTACATGATTGAGATTCATATGATGATGCTTGTAATCTAGATGTCGTTATGCTAGTCAAGTGAATTTTACTTATGTGATCTCCGGAGACTCCTTGTCCCACGTGTGTAAAGGTGACAGTGTGTGCACCGTGTGGGTCTCTTAGGCTATATTTCACAGAATACTTATTCACCGTTATGAATGGCATAGTGAAGTGCTTATTTGTATCCCTTTATGATTGCAATGTGTTTTGTATCACAATTTATCCGTGTGCTACTCTAGTGATGTTATTAAAGTAGTTTTATTCCTCCCGCACGGTGTAATGGTGACGAGTGTGTGCATCCGTGTTAGTACTTGGCGTATGCTATGATCATGATCTCTTGTAGATTATGAAGTTAACTATTGCTATGATAGTATTGATGTGATCTATTCCTCCTACATAGCGTGAAGGTGACGAGTGTGCATGCTGTGTTAGTACTTGGTTTAGTCGTATTGATCTTTCATGCACTCTAAGGTTATTTAAATATGAACATTGAATTGTGGAGCTTGTTAACTCCGGCATTGAGGGTTCGTGTAATCCTACGCAATGTGTTCATCATCCAACAAAAGAGTGTAGAGTATGCATTTATCTACTCGTTATGTGATCAATGTTGAGAGTGTCCACTAGTGAAAGTCTAATCCCTAGGCCTTGTTCCTAAATATCGCTATCGCTGCTTGTTTACTCGTTTTACTCTAGCGTTACTACGCTACCATATTACCACCATCAACTACACGCCAGCAAGCTATTTTCTGGCGCCGTTACTACTGCTCATATATATTCATACCACCTGTATTTCACTATCTCTTCACCGAACTAGTGCACCTATTAGGTGTGTTGGGGACACAAGAGACTTCTTGCTTTGTGGTTGCAGGGTTGCATGAGAGGGATATCTTTGACCTCTTCCTCCCTGAGTTCGATAAACCTTGGGTGATCCACTTAAGGGAAACTTGCTGCTGTTCTACAAACCTCTGCTCTTGGAGGCCCAACACTGTCTACAAGAATATAAGCTCCCGTAGACATCAGTCCTCGTACTCAAGGGCGACCCACGCGGTATCCAGAGACTTCCTGACCCCTTCGCCGTCTATGTCGCCGGCGACGATCGCCCGGGCACGCTGCATCTGCGGGAGGCTTCGTCCGGCTTCTACCGGTGGATCGTCGACGTGATATACGATGGGCGCGGCAAGATGTACCTCCACATCGGCTGGGAGAAGTTCGCGCGCCACCACAGACTCGAAGCCGGCTTCATCCTCCTGTTCTCCTACTGGCGACAGGGACATGAGCGTCAAGGTCTTCGATGAGACGCGCTGCCGCCGGGACAACCACGACAACCACGGCGACAGCACCGACGAGGAGGACGACTGATGAAGAGTGTTGTTTCTTCGCAGCGAATACGTGCACGGAAGTTTCTGGGTGTTCGCCTCATCGGTAGAACCAACAAGGGCACCATCCTCCCGCTGGATTTTCTAGTTTGGGTGACTGGGTGTTCCCGAGTGTTCTTTCTTAGCAGTGAACACAGGAAACCTTCGATGCATGGTCTAGTTAGGTTTAGTTTTTTTGCAAAATTTTATATTTGTGTCCACCATGGTTCAAAATATGTATTAGTTTGTGGAAAACCATGTCCCAATTATGTATTAGTTTGTGGAAATTGAAATAAAAATACCAAAAAAAGTATTTTAAAGGTTTCGTGTGTTCACACGAAACCTTCGATGCCAAATCAAGTGGATGGATGTGGATGTGGATGTGGATGGGGTTGCCAGGGTGAGTCCAACTGAGTGCTTGGTTATTTCATGTGAGAAACCTAGGAGACTTAACACGGAATGGTGCATGGTCTATTTAGTCAACGTCAAAATAATCACAAGTACACAAATAGGTGACTATTTTTTACGTCAAACTCATATGTGACTATTTTTTTACTCCTTTCTTACCTGTACCTTCTATGGTAATCAAACTTGTTGATTTTAGCTAACATCTCTACGTGGCAATGACTTTGTTATCGAGGGATCGAACAAGTTTGGCTACGGAGACTGAGCAGTCTATGTGAAAAACAATCTATGCATGAGAATAACAAACAAGGCATTCATGCATAACGGCTTATAACTAGCATTTATCTAGATAAAAGAGTAACAGCTTATAACTAGCATTTATCTAAACAAGGCATTCATGCTTAACAGTTATAAATAGCATTTATCTAAACAAGGCATTCATGCATAACAGTCATAACCAGCATTTATCTAAACAAGCAGGCATTCATGCATAACACTGGAGATATAAGTTCTTAGTACTAAGAAATTCCATAAGTAGAACTTAAGGTTCTACATACACACATTAAACCTAAAAGTTCTTAGTTATCCATTACAACCAGATAGAAATAAGCTCCAAGGACATAACATATATACGGCGGCGAGCATCGGGCTGAGGCATGCATGGTAGGTTCACATGTTGCGACGCCTCTTGAGGATCCTGCCGGAACAGGGAAGGCGAGGACCCAGCAGAAACCTTGCAAGTGCCTCGTGGTCAGCCTTGCCCTGCCACTCGCGGGCGCTGTGGCGAGTGTCCATAACATGCATCTCAAGGGAAGCCAGCAAGCCGTCCTTCACCTTGCAGGGACGAAGGGGCAAGCATGCCTTCCCCTACGCACTCGTCTTCAGAATCCGAGACTCGAATCCCTTGACCTGCCTCTGAACGTAGGACTCAAAGTTGTCCTCGTCGACGTCGTCATCTGTGTTGTACTGCAAATAAAATTAGTTAGTCATGTGCTTCATACATGGAAGGGCAGTATTCATTTCATTGAACAAAACAGACTACACATGAGGAATAATCCTACAAGAAAATTACAACCGATGAGACATTGGATATGCCTCACCTGGAACATACTTCATCTGAAAGAAAGAACTATTACAATTGGTCGCAAAAAATGAGAGGTAGCTAACAATCCCCACCATAGTACTACAGACAAATGTGTGTTCCTTATTAGTTTTGCAGGACAAGGGGCACAATGACCGAATTGACTCTGCCCATAGATTCCAATTTTTTCTCATGATTCATTTTTTGTGAATTCTGTTTTCCCAAAGTTCATTTCTACATACATTTCAAGGTGTGATAATTTCTACGAAACATTGTTAGAAAAAGAAACCTTTCACTTTTGAACCGCTTTAACCAATCAGCAGCTTGTATTCATTTTGTTCTTTAAATGCCTCTATTAAATAGAGCAAGTGGATCGTCATTTTAGCTCACTGATTTAATGCCTAAAAAAATAGAAGAGAGACATGCATTGGGGCAAGGAGTAATTATATGATGTGATTAATTAGCAAATTAAATGGAAGCAAGCCTTATTTGATATGTGTTTTGGAACAAGTAGTTCTTCACAAATAATATTAGATACATTGCTCAATAATATTTTGCTCAATAATATTTTAACAACCACAAATAAGCATACATTAGGCATGGTAGAGTACAATGTGTAAAGTCTATACGATGAAGCATTTATGTATAAGAGGAATCAGATGGCATTGTACTACATTTATATTACATCGGAATATAGTGATGTAAATGGAAAAGATGCCATCACTCACCGATATCGATAAACCCTAGGTATGATTTTCAATCATTTTAGGTCACTCATTGCATGCCTTGATCCCAGCCCCCAATAGTCATTTTTGGTTTCTCAATGTTGTTACTAGCATGCACAACATTTATAAGCATCTTCTTGATTAATGAGCATATGTTTTGACAGAATACGACACTTTATTCATTAACCCATATCAATACAAAGGGTCTTCTGGATGCAAGCCGGAGCATAATTGGAAATAAAACTGAAGGACGCTAGATTACAGGATCTAGCTAAAATGTGTGCCGCCTCATTTAAAGAGCGTTTAACAGGCAGCAATAGATTCAACCGATAAGTTTGATGTCCTTTATCAGCACTCCCACCTGAGACCGATCAAGCACAGTGGTGTTTATTCGTTGGATCAAGGACAAGCAATCAGTGACGAAGATCACCTTTGAAAAAACCCTATTTCTAGTGATCAACACCGCTTGTCGAAGAGCCAAAGCTTCAGCAATCTCCGGAGAGGTAAAAGATTGCATCAGTGACGAATCAAGGACAAGAAATCAGTGACGAATGAGGGATTTTTTTACAAAAAGTTCAAGGTCTCTTCAAAACCACGCGCATCCACTTATTTGTGGACGGAGGGAGTAGATCTACCTCGCAGGGCTCGATGTACTCGCGGACATAGCTGCGTTTACCAGATCGACATAGCATCCACGCGCATCTACCACATCGACTTTGCAGGGGTTACCAGATCTGAGAGGGGAGACATAGCTTTACCTCGCAGGGCTGGACGTACTGGCTGGCCTCGTACAAGGCGTCGATTTCCTTGAACGCCGCCTCCCTCTCGGCAGCGGCGCGAGCAGCAGCAGCCACCGCATCGGCGCCGCCGCCCGGATCAGCAACCAGCAGCTCCCGCGCCGCCGTCCGCCACCGCACCAGCGCCGCCGCCCAGATCAGCACCAGCAGCTCCCGCTCCCGCTCCCGCGGCCGCCCCCGCAGCCGCAGCCGCTCCCTCTCCGCCCTCCAAACCAGCAGCAGCCGCGGCAAGGTTCATGTCCATTGCCGGATCTGTGCTTCGCCGAAGAAATGGGAGTGTAGGGAGAGAGGCTTTGTTCGCCGAAGAACTAGGGTTAGGGTTTTCTCTCCTCTGCTTTTTGCCAGAAATGGTGATGGTGGGGAGGGGATGCGGCCGACTGGGGATAAAGTAGTGGACTCTTCTGGACTGTGCGCGTGGGCGTGGACCCGTGTGTGGACCCGTGGGCATGGACGGGCGTGTACGCGGAAGGGGTATGTACGCGGAAGGGGTACGGGCGTGTACGCGGAAGAGGTACGGGCGTGTATGTATTCTCGCGGTGATACGCGTACCTCCTCGGCTAACGGGTCCGGCGGGTTTTGGAGCGGGCATTTCTATACCCAAATCGAAGTTGAAAAGACGATCCTGCCCCTCGCCGCGGAGTAATCTGGGTCGTCCTTGTGTTCCGCTCAACATAACCGTTCGACGTTGGGGGTCTATGGAAGCAGTCGCCTAGTATTTATGGATGTGCTCCTCACAAATTTTCTTATCACTATTTTATTTACTACCTAATTTCTATATGTATGAATAGCAGTAGGAGAATCCTTGACCCTGTCCTATCTTCATCCATTGAACACAACACCAACCAAAGTAAACTCGAAAGGTCCGGTAAGCGTAAGATAAAATCAACTAGCATGTCTTGTAGACGTTCTGTTTACACAATTTTAGTAGTTCTTCCCAAAGGTTCTATTAAACCTATGTCTTCTTACAATACTACAATCCATAATCTGGATCGAAGGTATCAACCCTCTTTCTTGTGCGGTTGCTGAGGAAGCAATTTCGCTATTCCGGTAAGGTTACTAGAGAACTTGTTAGTTTCATATTCGATTTAAGTTTTATTTATTGTTATTAGTTTAACTTTTTTCATCTATTTGAAAACCCCAAAAAATTAGTTATTGTTTTTGTTGTCATAATAAAAAACACCAAAAATATAGGAACCATTGTACAAAATAAGCCTAGGGAATATGCTATCCCCAATGATGATTTTATTTTAACTCAGCCAACTGTGACAGTGGAGAACTATGAATTTAAGCCTAACCTTTTAAGCTTGGTTCGGAAGAATCGATTTGGTGGCTCATCCGCTTAGGATTCAGGTATGCACTTAAATACATTTACTAGGATATCCAATATGATGAAATTAAAGATGTCAACCCCGATGCTGTAAAATTACGCGTGTTTCCTTTTCATTAAAAGGAAAATCAAAAGACTGGTTGCTAGCTTTGCCTAAAGGCACGATTATTTCACGCGATGAATGCACTAATATATTTATGACTAAGTTTTTTCCTCTAACAAAGATTATGCAGCTACGGTATAATATTACAGGTTTTAGACAAGAAAACCGTGAGCCACTAGCGCTTGCGTGGGAAAGGATGAAGGAAGCCATCACGAACTGTCCAATTCATGGAATGAAGGACTGGTTAATTCTCCACTTATTTCATAATGACCTTAATCCAATGTCAAATTCTATACTTCGTACTATAGCTAGAGGAACATTCATGAGCAAGCAAGTTGAAGTTGCTAGAACATTTTATGATTTTTATTTATTATTATTCAGAATACCATATAAAAATCAGCTTACAAGTATTGCATGGATCGGAAATAACAAATATATTTATTCTTTCTGAAGTTTGTTTAGCTGATCATGACAAACTACATCGAAGGATCCCTGGTTAAGGCACTTATTGTTGAGGATTTGGATGTTGAGACCACGGTTCTCTCTGCCATGCTGCGTAAGTTTGATTGTGAGATTACTACGACTAAGAATGGGAAAGAAGCAGTGCAACTGTTCCTCAAGGGCTAGAAGTTTGACATTTTTTTTGTCACAAGGACATGCCCGTAATGTTTGGGCTTGATGTATTAGTTTTCCGTTACTTTCATGAGGGATAAATAGCTATTTTTTTCTGAATAATTTGCTTGAAAATGTACTTCTTTTCTTATTTTGCAGGCAATTGAGAAGATTCATGCTTTGGGAGAAATTCATGTGAAGATTGTTGGAGTATCAGTTGGTGATAATGCCCAAGAGGCGTTCATGAGGGTCGGTCGTCGATGAATTTGTGCCCAAACAATAAAGCTTGATTTTGTCGGGGCTATAATTCGGGAGGTCGTCAGGAAGAAGGACAAGAATAACGACATAGTCTAAGCCTAGCAAAGTTTCCTAGATAATTGGAGGGAATAAGATGTTGAGCTCATATATGTATGAGCATACCTGCATTGTCGTATTTGTCTAGTTTTAACGTATTGTCGTCTTCTTTCCAAGTTCATGTTAAATATTGTCTTTAGCAAGAAGGACTAGAGAGGCTACCAATAATTAGATTGATCCATGTAATACGTATCTCCTTCAATTTGAATGCATTAAATTTTGATTACTTGTTATGTCTAAGGTTCCTAGAAATCAACAAAAAACTCAATGGAATTGGAATTGAATTAGCTAGGGATCTATCTCGTTGGGGTCTCCTCCCTCATGTAGAACCAGAACTTTTGCCAATCCGCCCGCGCCTTCTTCGGCATCTCAAAGTCGACGAACGATTCACCGAAATTCACCTACAAGGTGATGCTATCGACGATGACTAGAGACATCTTCCTCTTCTTGCGCCACATTCACTCATGGACGATTGATATCTAGAGGGGAAAGTATGGCGGGCATCCCCTATAGCACTCACAGAGGGTAACGAATAGGCTGATTTATTGAAGGATATGTGTCCCCATATCCAAGATTTGGATGTTGTAGAAGGCGAGGAGGCACCAGAGGAAATGCGAGGTGCGGAATGAAAGGTCGCGCTCGACGGAGCTTAGGAAAACGATGAACACACCCTTCTCTGGTGATGAGCGCAGATTGCACACCGCTGGGGAACCCGAAGAGAATGGTATGATGAGCACAGTAGCAAGTTTTCCCTCAATAAGAAACCAAGGTTTAATCGCCCAGTAGGACAAAGGCGTGACTTCGAAGGTGTTGCTAGCTGACTATTGGCAGGGCGTGGAACCTGCACACAACACAACCAAAATAATTTGCCCCAACATTACAGTGAGGTTGTCAATCTTACAAGTTTTACTGAAAACAAAGGATTAAATGTATAGTGTGGAAAGAGATGTTTGCTTGCAGTCAAATTAAAAGAGAACAATGCTGGCAGTATGTAAAAAGAACAGGATGATCGTGAATAAAATGGCGGAAGGGCGACATCGGTGGCCTCCTTGGGGCCCACACCACCCCTTGGTGCGGGCCCACCCTTGGCTGCACCATGGGGTGGTCTGGCCGCCTTGTGGCGCCTCCTCGCCCCCCCCTCTGGACTATGTCTTTGTTATGGTAAAATATTGAATTCGGCTTTTGTTTCGTCCAATTCCGAAAATATTTCCTGTACAAATTTTCTAAAATACAAAAACAGCTAAAAAAAAGGGAAATGGTACTGTGGAATCTTGTTAATAGGTTCCTGCCGGAAATGTATAAAAGTGCAACAAAGTGTAAATAAAACATATTGGAATTAGTGTAAAACAAGCACGGAGCATAAAAAATTATAGATATATTTGCGACGTATCAAGCATCCCCAAGCTTAACTCCTGCTCTTCCTCGAGTAGGTAAGTGATAAAAAAATATTTTTTCAGGTGACATGAAGCCAACACAATATTGATCAAACTATTGTAAAGCACTGTAATTAAGCTGGGATCGAAGTACTCTAAACATAGGCATGATAGACATAATTCTAATTATAGAACTTAGCAACTATGTTATAACATGAGAAGTAACTCAAACAAGGGATCATGAATAATTGTGCATTGAAAGCAACTGTTTGGTTATGAGAATACAAAAACATAGCAAAGTTGTACTCAGCGTGTCCTTTATGAAGTAGCAAAACATAAATGCCAGGACACTTTTATAGTTCAAAGTGTGACTAGATACAAGTAATTTAAGAACATGCGATAGCATAATCATGAATCAATCAATAAGTCTTGGGACTATGCATAGTATACTCAGAATGACAACTTTGCTCTCTTAATTGGTGCATAAATTAAGAAGATGAAGATTCAACATAAAAGTAAAAGAGAGGCCCTTCGAAGAAGGAAGTAAGATTAACAAGTTTTATAAACCTTCCAAAAAAGTATGGTACTCATTAGCTTCGAGCTCTCATTACGCCTATCATAAGCATCTTGAATGGTTAAAGTTAATGTGAGGGCATGCTTGACAAATCACAAGTCGAAAATCTCGTGCCCCTTGAATACAAGTACCTAAACATCATGCTACTCAACTTAGGTCCCAGGTAAGTTCTTGTCATTGTAAGTATACAAGTATTATTGAGAACGCCAATGGGGTACCTCCTGCCCCATGATATAGAAGTACTCATTCCTCTATAGGAGCAATCCCATACCAAAATTACAAGACAAACAGACAATGAGCATCTCAGAAATCCTTTTATGTGATCCTGACTGAACCGACGCATCCAACGGTGGAGACCACCAGTACGAGCGGGTTTGCCCCGTATACCGTCCTCCTGTACTTCTTGAATGGCTTCGTTAAGGTGTCGGGCTAGCTGGGGAAAATCTAGAAACCAGCCATTCTTTCTTTCTCTCTCTCAAAACCTCAAACCCTAATCCCCTAGAATCATCGATTCTTTGTCGATTTTGTTCATCTGAGTTGGGGATTATTCACATAGGTACGTTTCTGATCTGATCCATGTGCTATTTGCAGCAATGAACGTTTGAATTCTCGTATTAGGTGCCTAGATGAGTTCATAGTTTTTGAAATTTCTTGTTGACTCTACACGTTCGAATTCAAAGTATGTGCATGTAATCGTTGTACAATACCATAGAAACCTAATGCCTACACTTTTGCTATGAATTTTTTTGCATCACAACAAGCTTTAGCGGTATGTTCCGTAAGAACTCGAGCAGTGGAGCTGGTGGCTCGAGCGATCGCCCGGACTCGCGGAAGGATAAAGAAGTGCTCGAGACCGACTTCAACAAGGAGTACAAGAGGTTGTCCACCCGCAAAGTACTCCTAAAGAAGTGGGTCGACGAGGAGTTTCTCACCTCCCAAGGCCTCAACAACAACCTCACCATGTTGGTGAGGAACACAGGTATGGAGGTCTTTTCGTCACTTAGCTTTGACACGTACAAGCGTGCCACACTCGAGTTTCTCGCCACCTTCCACGACGACCTCACCTTCGTAGGGCGAGACACAACTATGAGTTTTCAGTTGAATGGTACGCCGCATTGTCTTACTTTTGAGGAATTTTGTGGTTTATTCGGGTTGTCCACTAATAGAGAGAGCTCGAGATTACTGAGGAGGTTGTCCAGGAGGCACAAGAAGCTCGACAAACATATTTCTGACATGAACTCGTACTATCTGCGGAAGAAGTCCGCCACCATCCAGAACCCTGCCATTCGCTACTTCGCCACCTTCTTGGAAAACTCCATCTTCGGCAAGGGAGATACTGGGGCCATGGCTAGCCCGGAGATGTGCATCATCTGCAGAGCACTCTATCCCAACATGGAGCTGAGGTTTCGAGTTGCTTGCCGATGAAAAGAAATGAATTGATCGATTAATGGGATGAACCTAGCTAAACCCTAGTCTTCGTGCAATCTCGGTCCATAGATAGATACATGTCCCTTGATATGCACCTCTCAACTAGCACCCCAACCCTCAAAAAACTAGTACACCCTGTAGCACCTGTTGTGGTCATATCCAAGACATAGCTAGTTATCTCTTAGCACCTTTAGTGTTAGCATATATACAATCTAGTACAATTCATCTTTGTTTATGTTAGTTAAGCATAAATGCACATATATGGGATGAAAAATTATAGATAGGAGATCAAAATAATCTGGCAGTCGAGCTACTAATATGTGATCGATCTGGAATACACCAGATGCACTAAATTCATAAATAGCATTTGATATCAATCATGGACACATTCATAGTAAGGTTTTCCTTGCCATACTTGAACTAATCACCACAATAACTAATGAACATCCATCCCTGTTATTGATGGCAAAACAATAAATAATTTATAATCTCCTTTTGGTATTTAGCTACAAGGCATATCAAGACATAAATACTTATACCAAATGTGATCTTATGCGGTGCGATGATCGACAATTTAATAAGTTGTACATCTATGAGTAGTATCTAGAAATACGAAAATATATGCATCATTTATAACAAAATATATTGGCAATATCAACATTAACTCTCCCTTTTCTATTTTCATGTGAAATGGTGAAGATATTCGCACGCGGGAACGGACATAATTATCAAATGAATGGCTGAGATCAGTCGGCCTTGGGGAGGTTCTCCTCTCGTTTCCCTCTATAAATACCTGGGCGTAGAGGGGTACAAGGCACACAACACCAAAGCCTAAAGCAAAGATAAAAAGAGAGCCAACTGCATTTCCTTCGACCTCGTTTGCCATAGGCTCTAGCAAGCTTTGAGGTCCCTATTTTTTTTCTTTTTTTGCCTTGCAATCATCATCATGTACTAGTTTATTTTGCTGTGCTTGCATACAAGAGACACTTAGAGGTGCAACCATGCATATGCACACATGTGTTTTATTTTTCATCGTTTCTCTGCTATGATGCGGTCTTCCTTACGATGTTTTTGGTTCTACTTATTGTAGTAAAGAACATGACAAATTTTTCATATGTAGAACAATGTTCTCTTTGTGTTTTTATATTATTTTCTGATGTTTTTCTTATCCTCTTATATGGAAATATAGATTTTTCATCTTCCTGTCCTGAGTAATAATAAAAAATTACACTTCTAGCAATAGCAACTTCTAATAATTTGAGCTTCTGCCCGGATCTAGCGTATATTTCCATCAGCTGAGATGTACTCGAAGTGCATGCTTAACTTATTAATTATTTATAAGAATTATTTCTTATGATTTTGCAACTAAAATTGGTCACTAGATATTCATGCACAATGTTCCGGGTTAGTAATTTTGATTATGATTTTTTCGTTTATTTTTATTCAGAATACCGTATAACAATCACGTTACATGTATTGCATGGATTTGAAATAACAAATATCTTTATTCTTTTTACAGTTTGTTTAGCCGATCATGACATCATACGATGAAGGATCCCCGGTTAAGGCACTTATTGTTGAGGATTCGATTTGTTGAGACCGGGGTTCACTCCGCCATACTGCGTAAGTTCCAATGTGAGATTACTACGGCTAAGAATGGGAAAGAAGCGGTGCAACTATTCCTCGAGGGGAAGAAGTTTGACATTATTTTTTGTGACAAGGACATGCCCGTAATGTCTGGGCCTGAGGTATAGTTTTCCATTTCTTTCATGTGGGATAAATAGCTATTTATTTTGCTTAAAAGTTTACTTGAAAATGTACTTCTTGTCTTATTTGGCAGGCAATTGAGAAGATCCGTGCTTTGGGAGAAATTCATGTGAAGATTGTTGGAGTATCAGTTGGTGATAATGCCCAAGAGGCATTCATGAGGGTCGGCGCTGATGAATTTTTGCCCAAACCAATGAACATTGATGTTGTCGGGGCTATAATTCAGGAGGTCATCAAGAAGAAGAAGAATAACAACATGGTCTAAGCCTAGCCAAGTTTCCTATATAAATGGATGGAATAACATGTTGAGCTTATATATGTATGAGCATGCCTGCTTTGTCCTATTTGTCTAGTTCTATCGTATTTTCGTCTTCTTTCCAAGTTCATGTTAAAGATTGTGTTTAGCAAGAAGGACAAGAGAGGCTACAAATAATTAGGTCGAATCCATGTAATATGTATCTCCTTCAAGTTGAATGTATTAAATTTGGATTACTTGTCATGTGTAAGGTTCCTAGAAATCTACAAAAAAAAACTCAATGGAATTAGAATTAAATTAGGGATCTAGCTCATGGGGTCTCCTATCTCATCTAGAACCAGAACTTTTGCCAATCCGCCTGCGCCTTCTTTGGCATCTGAAAGTCAACGAATGATTCGCCGGCATTCACCTACAAGGCGATGCTGCTGCCGACGACTAGAGACCCCTTCGGCTTCTTGCGCCACACTCGCTCATGGAAGATCGATAGCTAGATGGAGAAGTATGGAGGGTATCCTAGATATATAGCACTCACATAGTGTCACAAATAGGCTGATTTGCTGGAGGATATGCGTCCCCATGTCCAAGATTTGGATGTCGTAAAAGTCGAGGAGGCGCTAGAGAATAGGCCAGGTGTGGAAGGAAATGTCACGCACGGTGAAGCTTAGGAAAATGATGAACTCACCCTTCTCCGGTAGGGGCACTTCCTCCATTCCGGAATCCTCGAATGGGTCATTCCTATTTGAGGGATGATCGAGTGAGGTGGTGAAGGGCACTAAAGTCTTGTTCATCATCTTTGATCAACACCACGCTCTGTTGATCACCATGGCTAAAGAAGAGACGCTTGGTATTGCAGAATGGAGCTCGAAGTAGTGGTAATGGTGGCGAGGCATGCTGGGGAGGAAGGTGCAGATAATGAGGAGTGACTGGCTCTCTGGCCGTCCACCTACCTTATATAGGATGACGGACGTAAAATATACCACATTTTCTCACGTTTAAACATTTAGCTATGTCAAGAATTTACTAAATTTTTCTCTCAATGTGCTAATAATGAATAATTATTGCAAAGATGTGCAATCTCTTCTATTTTCGAATGGTGTGCATGAAATCAAGTCATAAGGGCAAATGGACCTACAATTACTGAAGAAAATCTCATCGCAAGTGCAACAAAATCAACCAGAGCTGAAAGTCGGTTCCATGGGGTTTAGCGGGCACCGTTACATGCATGCCCCGCCCGTACTAGGCACCGCAACGTTCCTAAGGTCAAACACTATAAGTTCTGTCAAGGGAGTCACTTCAGGAAGAGTGACATTCTTCATCAAACAGAGCCGCCATCTACACCACTCCAAAGGAGATCCACCACCGTAGTTCATCCCTTCCATCTCCCCCATCTCCTACATAGTCACATCCATCACCATTGTAATAGAGATCTCCTTGAGAATTGGTAACCATTGTAAGAATATTGTGATTTCACCCAAGTATTTGCAACAATGATTTCTATATTTGATCTTGATGTCATGTGTGAGTAGTCCTCAGGGGTTGCGGACTGGGGTGAATTCTCGCAGCGTTTACATGCGTCTAATCTCATCAATATGTGTAGGAATTGAATAGGAGTTTTGCAATCTTGTATCCTTGTCTCTTTTCCTAGATTCGGTGATCTGCAGGCTCTGTTGGACAAGGCGGCGCCTTGGCAACGCTTAAGCACTCTTAGGCACTAGGCGATGGGCAAACGCCTCGCCTAGGGCATAAGCGGAAGTCTAGACAAGACAACCATGTTTTTGACACTAATAAATTATGAAATATTTCACTAACAAAGTTAGACGAGCATTAATCTAAAATTAGTTTTTTTGACCGAATTAATCTAAAATTAGTTATTAGAAATTTACACATTTACATGCTCTAAATTAATGAATATTCACATATAATAACCCATATACAGATTTGATGGTATAAACTGTGCCCGCCTAGGCTACGCCTGTGGTGCTTAAGCATCGCCTAGGCACTAGGCAAATGCCAACCGCCTCGCTTACATCTAGTGCTTTTTCCAACCTTGCTGCAGGGACCCATGTCTATCAAATCGATCATGGGAAGAGGTGGGATGAGGTGAGAATGGCGTGCAACCGCAAAACCTTAGTGCCAGAAATGGGAAAGTAACGGTACATATTTAGTGATTCACTCGGGATCAAAGACACAATCATCTAGAGTAATGCTTTGGTATGTATTCATTTACTTAATAATTATTGTTACTCGCAGCTGGGGGAAATTTTTTGGACCAAGAGACTGTTGTCACCTCTAGCTTTAGGGGCAATAGTATTTATGGATGTGCTCCTCACAAATTTTCTTATCACTATTTTATTTACTACCTAATTTCCATATGTATGTATAGCAGTAGGAGAATCCTTGACCCTGTCCTATCTTCATCCATTGAACACAACACCAACCAAAGTAAACTCGAAAGGTCCGGTAAGCGTAAGATAAAATCAACTAGCATGTCTTGTAGACGTTTTGTTTACACAATTTTAGTAGTTCTTCCCAAAGGTTCTATTAAACCTATGTCTTCTTACAATACTACAATCCATAATCTGGATCGAAGGTATCAACCCTTTTTCTTGTGTGGTTGCTGAGGAAGCAATTTTGCTATTCCGGTAAGGTTACTAGAGAACTTGTTAGTTTCATATTCGATTTAAGTTTTATTTATGGTTATTAGTTTAACTTTTTTCATCTATTTGAAAACCCCAAAAAATTAGTTATTGTTTTTGTTGTCATAATAAAAAACACCAAAAATATAGGAACCATTGTACAAAATAAGCCTAGGGAATATTCTATCCCCAATGATGATTTTATTTTAACTCAGCCAACTGTGACAGTGGAGAACTATGAATTTAAGCCTAACCTTTTAAGCTTGGTTCGGAAGAATCGATTTGGTGGCTCATCCGCTTAGGATTCAGGTATGCACTTAAATACATTTACTCGGATATCCAATATGATGAACATTAAAGATGTCAACCCCGATGCTGTAAAATTACGCGTGTTTCCTTTTCATTAAAAGGAAAATCAAAAGACTAGTTGCGAGCTTTGCCTAAAGGCACGATTATTTCACGCGATGAATGCACTAATATATTTATGACTAAGTTTTTTCCTCTAACAAAGACTATGCAGCTACGATATAATATTACAGGTTTTAGACAAGAAAACCGTGAGCCACTAGCGCTTGCGTGGGAAAGGATGAAGGAAGCCATCACGAACTGTCCAATTCATGGAATGAAGGACTGGTTAATTCTCCACTTATTTCATAATGACCTTAATCCAATGTCAAATTCTATACTTCGTACTATAGCTAGAGGAACATTCATGAGCAAGCAAGTTGAAGTTGCTAGAACATTTTATGATTTTTATTTATTATTATTCAGAATACCATATAAAAATCAGCTTACAAGTATTGCATGGATCGGAAATAACAAATATATTTATTCTTTCTGCAGTTTGTTTAGCTGATCATGACAAACTACATCGAAGGATCCCTGATTAAGGCACTTTTTGTTGAGGATTTGGATGTTGAGACCACGGTTCTCTCTGCCATGCTGCGTAAGTTTGATTGTGAGATTACTACGACTAAGAATGGGAAAGAAGCAGTGCAACTGTTCCTCGAGGGCTAGAAGTTTGACATTTTTTTGTCACAAGGACATGCCCGTAATGTCTGGGCTTGATGTATTAGTTTTCCGTTACTTTCATGAGGGATAAATAGCTATTTTTTTGGATAATTTGCTTGAAAATGTACTTCTTGTCTTATTTTGCAGGCAATTGAGAAGATTCATGCTTTGGGAGAAATTCATGTGAAGATTGTTGGAGTATCAGTTGGTGATAATGCGCCCAAGAGGCGTTCATGAGGGTCAGTGCTGATTAATTTGTGCCCAAACAATAAAGCTTGATTTTGTCGGGGCTATAATTCAGGAGGTCGTCAAGAAGAAGGACAAGAATAACGACATATTCTAAGCCTAGCAAAGTTTCCTAGATAATTGGAGGGAATAAGATGTTGAGCTCATATATGTATGAGCATACCTGCATTGTCGTATTTGTCTAGTTTTAACGTATTGTCGTCTTCTTTCCAAGTTCATGTTAAAGATTGTCTTTAGCAGGAAGGACTAGAGAGGCTACCAATAATTAGATTGATCCATGTAATACGTATCTCCTTCAATTTGAATGCATTAAATTTGGATTACTTGTTATGTCCAAGGTTCCTAGAAATCAACAAAAAACTCAATGGAATTGGAATTGAATTAGCTAGGGATCTATCTCCCTGGGGTCTCCTCCCTCATGTAGAACCAGAACTTTTGCCAATCCGCCCGCGCCTTCTTCGGCATCTCAAAGTCGACGAACGATTCACCGACATTCACCTACAAGGTGATGCTATCGACGATGACTAGAGACATCTTCCTCTTCTTGCGCCACACTCACTCATGGACGATCGCTATCTAGAGGGGAAAGTATGGCGGGCATCCCCTATAGCACTCACAGAGGGTAACGAGTAGGCTGATTTATTGAAGGATATGTGTCCCCATATCCAAGATTTGGATGTTGTAGAAGGCGAGGAGGCACCAGAGGAAATGCGAGGTGCGGAACGAAAGGTCGCGCTCGAAGGAGCTTAGGAAAACGATGAACACACCCTTCTCTGGTGATGAGCGCAGATTGCACACCGTTGGGGAACCCGAAGAGAATGGTATGATGAGCACAGTAGCAAGTTTTCCCTCAATAAAAAACCAAGGTTTAATTGCCCAGTAGGACAAAGGCGTGACTTCTGAAGGTGTTGCTAGGCTGACTATTGGCGGGGCGTGGAACACGCACACAACAGAACCAAAATAATTTGCCCCAACATTACAGTGAGGTTGTCAATCTTACAAGTTTTACTGAAAACAAAGGATTAAATGTATAGTGTGGAAAGAGATGTTTGCTTGCAGTCAAATTAAAAGAGAACAGTGCTGGCAGTATGTAAAAAGAACAGGATGATCGTGAATAAAATGGTGGTAGGGCGACATCGGTGGCCTCCTTGGGGCCCACACCACCCCTTGGTGCGAGCCCACCCTTGGCCGCACCATGGGGTGGTCTGGCCGCCTTGTGGCGCCTCCTCGCCCCCCCTCTGGACTATGTCTTTGTTACGGTAAAATATTGAATTCGGCTTTTGTTTCGTCCAATTCCGAGAATATTTCCTGTACAAATTTTCTAAAATACAAAAACAGCTAGAAAAAAAGGGAAATGGTACTGTGGAATCTTGTTAATAGGTTAGTGCCGGAAATGTATAAAAGTGCAACAAAGTGTAAATAAAACATATTGGAATTGGTGTAAAACAAGCACGGAGCATAAAAAATTATAGATATATTTGCGACGTATCAAGCATCCCCAAGCTTAACTCCCGCTCTTCCTCGAGTAGGTAAGTGATAAAAAAATATTTTTTGAGGTGACATGAAGCCAACACAATATTGATCAAACTATTGTAAAGCACTGTAAGCTGGGATCAAAGTACTCTAAACATAGGCATGATAGACATAATTCTAATTATAGAACTTAGCAACTATGTTATAACATGAGAAGTAACTCAAACAAGGGATCATGAATAATTGTGCATTGAAAGCAACTGTTTGGTTATGAGAATACAAAAACATAGCAAAGTTGTACTCAGCGTGTCCTTTATGAAGTAGCAAAACATAAATGCCAGGACACTTTTATAGTTCAAAGTGTGACTAGATACAAGTAATTTAAGAACATGCGATAGCATAATCATGAATCAATCAATAAGTCTTGGGACTATGCATAGTATACTCAGAATGACAACTTTGCTCTCTTAATTGGTGCATAAATTAAGAAGATGAAGATTCAACATAAAAGTAAAAGAAAGGCCCTTCGAAGAAGGAAGTAAGATTAACAAGTTTTATAAACCTTCCAAAAAGTATGGTACTCATTAGCTTTGAGCTCTCATTACGCCTATCATAAGCATCTTGAATGGTTAAAGTTAATGTGAGGGCATGCTTGACAAATCACAAGTCGAAAATCTCGTGCCCCTTGAATACAAGTACCTAAACATCAAGCTACTCAACTTAGGTCCCAGGTAAGTTCTTGTCATTGTAAGTATACAAGTATTATTGAGAACGTCAATGGGGTACCTCCTGCCCCATGATATAGAAGTACTCCTTCCTATATAGGAGCAATCCCATACCAAAATTACAAGACAAACAGACAATGAGCATGTCAGAAATCCTTTTATGTGATCCTGACTGAATCGACGCATCCAACGGTGGAGACCACCAGTACGAGCGGGTTTGCCCCGTATACCGTCCTCCTGTACTGCTTGAACAGCTTCGTTAAGGTGTCGGGCTAGCTGGGGAAAATCTAGAAACCAGCCATTTTTTCTTTCTCTCTCTCAAAACCTCAAACCCTAATCCCCTAGAATCATCGATTCTTTCTCGATTTTGTTCATCTGAGTTGGGGATTATTCACATAGGTACGTTTCTGATCTGATCCATGTGCTATTTGCAGCAATGAACGTTTGAATTCTCGTATTAGGTACCTAGATGAGTTCATAGTTTTTGAAATTTCTTGTTGACTCTACACGTTCGAATTCAAAGTATGTGCGTGTAATCGTTGTACAATACCATAGAAACCTAATGCCTACACTTTTGCTATGAATTTTTTTGCATCACAACGAGCTTTAGCGGTATGTTCCATAAGAACTCGAGCAGTGGAGCTGGTGGCTCGAGCAGTCGCCCCGACTCGCGGAAGGATAAAGAAGCGCTCGAGACCGACTTCAACAAGGAGTACAAGAGGTTGTCCACCTGCAAAGTACTCCTAAAGAAGTGGGTCGACGAGGAGTTTCTCACCTCCCAAGGCCTCAACAACAACTTCACCATGTTGGTGAGGAACACAGGTATGGAGGTCTTTTCGTCACTTAGCTATGACACGTACAAGCGTGCCACACTCGAGTTTCTCGCCACCTTCCACGACGACCTCACCTTCGTAGGGCGAGACACCACTATGAGTTTTCAGTTGAATGGTATGCCGCATTGTCTTACTTTTGATGAATTTTGTGGTTTCTTCGGGTTGTCCACTACTAGAGAGAGCTCGAGATTACTGAGGAGGTTGTCCAGGAGGCACAAGAAGCTCGACAAACATATTTCTGTACACATGAACTCGTACTATCTGCGGAAGAAGTCTGCCACCATCCAGAACCCTGCCATTCGCTACTTCGCCACCTTCTTGGAAAACTCCATCTTCGGCAAGGGAGATACTGGGGCCATTTAGCTATGTCAAGAATTTACTAAATTTCTCTCTCAATGTGCTAATAATGAATAATTATTGCAAAGATGTGCAATCTCTTCTATTTCGAATGGTGTGCATGAAATCAAGTCATAAGGGCAAATGGACCTACAATTACTGAAGAAAATCTCATCGCAAGTGCAACAAAATCAACCAGAGGCCAAAAGTCGGTTCCATGGGGTTTAGCGGGCACCAGTACATGCATGCCCCGCCCGTACTGGGCACCGCAACGTTCCTAAGGTCAAACCCTATAAGTTCTGTCAAGGGAGTCACTTCAGGAAGAGTGACATTCTTCATCAAACAGAGCCGCCATCTACACCACTCCAAAGGAGGTCCACCACCGTAGTTCATCCCTTCCATCTCCCCCATCTCCTACATAGTCACATCCATCACCATTGTAATAGAGATCTCCTTGAGAATTGGTAACCATTGTAAGAATATTGTGATTTCAATCCAAGTATTTGCAACAATGATATCTATATTTGATCTAGATGTCATGTGTGAGTAGTCCTCAGGGGCTGCGGATTGGGGTGAATTCTCGCAGCTTTTACATGCATCTAATCTCATGAATATGTGTAGGAATTGAATAGGAGTTTTTCAATCTTGTATCCTTGTCTCTTTTCCTAGATTCGGTGATCTGCAGGCTCTATTGGACAAGGCGGCGCCTTGGCAATGCTTAAGCACTCTTAGGCACTAGGCGATGGGCAAACGCCTCGCCTAGGGCATAAGCGGAAGTCTAGGCAAGACAACCATGTTTTTGACACTAATAAATTACGAAATATTTCACTAACAAAGCTAGACGGGCATTAATCTAAAATTATTTATTAGAAATTTACACATTTACATGCTCTAAATTAATGAATATTCACATATAATAACCCATATACAGATTTGATGGTATAAACTGTGCCCGCCTAGGCTACGCCTGTGGTGCTTAAGCATCGCCTAGGCACTAGGCAAATGCCAACCGCCACGCTTACACCTAGTGCTTTTTCCAACCTTGCTGCAGGTACCCATGTCTATCAAATCGATCATGGGAAGAGGTGGGATGACATGAGAATGGCGTGCCACCGCAAAACCTTAGTGCCAGAAATGGGAAAGTAACGGTACATGTTTAGTGTTTCACTCGGGATCAAAGACACAATCATCTAGAGTAATGCTTTGGTATGTATTCATTTACTTAATAATTATTGTTACTCACAGCTCGGGGAAAATTGTTGGACCAAGAGACTGTTGTCGCCTCTAGCTTTAGGGGCAATAGTATTTATGGATGTGCTCCTCACAAATTTTCTTATCACTATTTTATTTACTACCTAATTTCTATATGTATGCATAGCAGTAGGAGAATCCTTGACTGTGGTGACCCTGCATACCAACGCATGTTGTAGTATGCCAGTCGTTGATATAACATCCACGAAGTACCAATCCACAAATATTACATCCCTCAGAGTAGTACAACAGAACATAGCAGGTCCATAACTCATTCATTTATTATTACAAGCAACATGTACATATCATCTCGGAGCTCCTCTTGGGTCCTAAGAGGAATACTCCTGGGTTCGAGGCGAACCCAACTTTACTTACAATATAAGAGTCTTACTAGGTTATACATTTATTCTCGTCGAGCAGACTAAGTACTAAAAGTTCGTATCTGCTCGGATACTATTACTACTTGGTAAGTCTAAGCCTGCTCTCCTCCGGAACCCTCCCCGAGTTCCGTAGACTATAAGGTAGTCTACACCTTCAACACCTCCGAGAAGGTCCGGTTCTTCATAGCCGATGACTTCGGCTCCTTCGAGGTCGTCGTTGTCCTCCTCCGGTCGATTCAAACAATCTAAGCGGGGGATTTAAGAGTGGTATGAGTACGAGCGTACTCAACAAGTTCATTATAGAAAAGAGGTGTTTAATGCACTAGCTACGATATCGGACCGGAAAGTCTAATACCAATGCAGGTTTTGATAATCATTTCTTCAAGAGGTTGCTTTTATTCGGAAGAACTATGTCCGTCGGCCTTCACCGGTTTACTAGAACTTCATGGAGTTCCTTTCCGGTAGCGTTCGCGATTCCAAATCCCGGAACAGGCAGTGACAGGTCACGATTCATTACACTCTGCAGAGGTGTGTTGCTTTACCCATAAGAGATCTTAACCTTGGTGCCAACCGGGCAGCTTCCCGTCCACACTTCCTTCGGTGTGAGGCCCGGTATAAGGTCATAGCCAATTATATTCCTCCGCTACCTCGCACACCCACCCTTTGTTACATCCCCGACCCTAGGTCCTCGCCGGTCCTCTTACACCAATTAAGGATGGACCCCGACCACGACAACAATCTGGGATCGAACCAAACTCCTTCGCCGGTAGATGCAACCCCTCATAGACCACAATACCGTGGGGACTTTAGGCTTTCCCAGCCACCGCTTGATCCTCGGGCTACAAGTGTCTATGGACTATGCCGTGGGGACTTTAGGCTTCCCCAGCCACCGCTTGCACCATTGGAATACAAGTGTCTACGGTAAAGCGCGTCCGTTGATGTACAAGAGGTGGAAATACAATTGACTATTCCGTCCCACTCCAGATCTTATGGTTAACACGAGTTTTACGGCACAAGAATCACTGGACGACATTTGTTGTTTAATCCTAGATGGATATAAACCCTTGCAATGGAACTGACAAGGGATTAACTTGTCAATGCCTATGGATTGTAGGCTAGGGTTTAGTTAGAAGTAGAGGGCAAGTAGATCTCGAAGGTTTCAGCCGAAAAGTACTCGACGATTATGAAAACTAGGGTTTGTAGACAATGATTCGATGATCTCCTCGTCCCTCGACTCCCCCTTTATATAAGAGGTGGAGCCGAGGGTTTCGTTTGTACAAGTTACAGAGTCCGGGACGGTTTCTACCTCATCCCGCCAGATTACAAACAACACTTCCTATTACAATTCTACTTTCCTTAATATATCTTGGGCTCTCGAACCTTCTTATTCTTCGGGTAGTGGGCCTTCGTTAAACCCCGGGTACTATCTATGGCAGGCCCATTTGGGATGCCTATGTCGATAGCCCCGAGATTTTGCTTGAATCGTAGAATCGGGGAAAATCTCCACCGATTATTCTTATTCAACAATTTAAACTTTTCTATATTTCTTTATATAAATTTCTATATTGTACGGGGATATTGGTAGTTGGGGCTAGTTCATCGACGGATCGGGTACTTGTTAAGCTGCTCTAGTGGCAATCCGCAAAAACCTACTTCAAGATCACGTCCTCGGACATGATCTCGGGATACTCGGTGCAAACTTCGACGAGTGCCGCTTAAGGTCTTACCATTCTGTCGAGTCCCGGTCAAATTTATCGAGTACCTAACGCGTCCGTTAGGATTTTTCTTCGTATCTGTTGATACGGATAAAAGTAGCAGAGCGCGGTCTTCGGCGATGCCACGCCCAGCGAGAATGGATGTGGGGTCTTACCTTCGCAAATTTGCGGCATTCAGAAATTGATCGCAACATTGGCGTTCTGAGAATATATTGTCGAGTGCTTTTCCGGCTGTTGGAATGGCACATTTTATCGAGTCAAATATGACTTATATTAATCTCCCGATGGGAGTATATGTAGAGTTAATTATAACTCGAAATATACTCTCTTGCTTTTCTATCTTTCTTTCTTTTTCCTTTTTATATTTCATCGGGCACGCGAACAGCGTTCCCGATGGGAGTAGCCCCCGAGGCTACAGCCAAGAACTTGTGCTTGGTTGTAGGCTCAACATTTTAGTCCACCTTGTCGCTATATTGCCATTATCTGCCGATATTCTTTCTCTTTCTTTCTTTTTTATCTCTCGGGTGCGCGAACAGCGCTCCCGATGGGAGTAGCCCCCGAGGCTACAGCCAAGAACTTGTGCTTGGTTGTAGGCTCTCACAATTTCTATATTTGCCATAGTCGAAATTTTACTTTTATCGAAGCAGCCCCCGAGCATTTGGGCAAAAACTTGTTTTTGACCAAAAGCTCCCGAAGAATTCAAATAACTTCTCCTGTCGCCATTCGTCTTTTATTTTTCTTGTCGACATATTTTCCGTTGTCAAATTCTCTTCAGCTCTATTAATAGTCGAGATTTTTCTGCCTTGTGGGTCCATTGTTCCCACCACGTTGACACGTCGTGCAAGTGGGGGACACACGTCCTCCGCTTTCCTGGCGCACGTTCGGTAACGCTGTTCCATTCCATCTCCAGTAAAAATACCTTTTTACCCTCTTATCTACTGGATCTCTTTTCACCACACGATTTCTCATCCAACGGTTCATTACTTCTCCCGAAGCCTATATAAACCTTTCTTCAACCTCCGTTCACTCCTTCGCTTGCGCCGCACATCTGCTCCCCTTTGCAAGAACTCCCCTGCGCCCAACTCTTTACGATCTTCCGCACGCACGAACACTGCTTTTCCAGTCTGTTGATGCCACCGTGTACGCGACTCACCCGCCACGGCACTCCGGAATCCAAGATGGCCGCGAGGATCTTGAGTGGGAGAGATCCAAAATCTCCAATCAAGATGTCAATATGCTTGAAGAGGCTTGGCCGATGAAGAAGGAAGACGCCATCCGTTTTCCCAGCGAAGAAAGCTACCCCAAGCCTCCAATGGAGTACCGGGTTAGTTTCGTTGATCATCTTATCCGCGGCCTTTCTACCCCAATCCACGATTTCCTCCGCGGTCTCCTCTTTGTCTATGGGATTCAGCTACACCAGCTGACCCCCAATTCCATCCTTCACATTTCTATTTTTATCACGCTTTGCGAATGCTTTCTTGGAGTCGCTCCTAATTGGGCTCTTTGGAAGCGCATTTTCTGCCTTCGCCGCAATGCCGCTCACAACGCCACCTACAACATAGGTGGTGTAGTTATCTGTGTCCGAACCGATGTCGATTATTTCAACGTCAAATTTCCCGACTCTGTCCAAGGATGGCGCAAAAGGTGGCTCTATATACACGAAGAAAGCGCCAATTCCGTGGAACACAACATAGTTCCTTTCGACGGAAACGCAAAAATTCAACGCCGCTACTCCTGGGACGCCGAAGCTTCCGAAGAAGAGAAGAAGGCGACGAAGCTCTTATGTCTCGTGTTCATCGGCTCCAAAATACTCGAGGCAAAGAGTTATCGCGGTGTCCAAATCATTGCCTATTTTCTTAGGATTAGAGTGCAGCCTCTTCGGGCTCGCAAAAATCCTCTTTGGACGTATTCGGTGTCAACGACGCCAATAGGCTCTCCAATGATCTTTACGTGAAGGACTTGGAGAAGCTTATTCGAAGAATTACCTCGCTGAGCAAGAGGGATCCTATTCCTTCCTCTTGTCGCATGGAACCATACAGCTCCACCAATCCTCTCCCCGAGGTATTTTGTCTTCTCGAATTTTTATTTTGTTCTGAAGTTTCTCTGCATCTCATTGTATTGATATTCCTCTTTTTTTCCTTTTGCCGCTATTTTCCTGCAGAATCATCCTACTATGGCTTCCCTTCCTCCTCTTCCTGAGGATGGAGAAGTCGAAGAAATGGGCATTGTCACTGATGACAATCAAGAAGCTCCATCCTTTGTGAATGATCCCGTGGATTCTCGAAAATCTGCGGGATCTTCCGAAGACACTACGTCGGTCCAATCTCCTCCTCCCGCCGTTTCTCCACAGAAGAAAAGGAAGAGGAGTAATGCCGAAGATTCCGGCACATCCAAAGCCGAAGAAGTTGTTCCTTCTCATCCGAAGGCAGCTTATGATCCTTATATTGAATCCCTCGTCAGCTCGTAAGTTTTCCTTGACTTCCCCTTATTTCTGTAGTCGAAGTTTTTCCTTGTCTTGCTTTTTATGCTATTTGATCCTCACTCGCAGTGATGACGAGGAAGAAGTACCAACTCGTGACGTAGCTCCCCGAACGAGCATGTCACATACTTTAGTTATTTCGGAGAAACCCGTTGAAGGAGAAGAATCGTCGCCTCCTCAACAAAATGTTGATACATCTACTCCTCCTTCAAGCCCCCTTGTCCCTTCACCAAAAAGGGCAAGGGTTGAAATGATCATTGAGCCTCCCCCTCAATTGAGCAGCTCTTCGTCGCAACTCTTGGATGATGTAAGTTTGTCGATGTCTATATTTCTTCTATTTTGCTTTTTTAGGCCCTTACTTTTTTTTAATGCCGATGTTTTCCCCTTCGTTCTTCTTCTTTGACAGCCTATGATCAAGGATCTTATCCGCATCGGGTCCCAATTTATTGGGTACCGCGAGTATGCCAGCAGAGCCGAAGGTAATAACTTTTATATTTACTGTTCTTCCTGAATTTTGCTCCTTTTTGTTTGTTGCGATTTCTTGATCTTTCTTTCCCCTTTGTTATCTTGATAAAGAAACTTGCAGAGGCCAACAAGCGTGCCGACGCACTTGCTCGCAAACTAGAGCACAGTGAGGCGGCTCGCGAGAAAGCCGAACTTGCCGCTAGCGAAGCTAAAGCTGAAGCTGATGATGCCAAAGCAAAGGCTGCTAGTGTCGAGGAACTGCAGAAAAGGCTCAAAGATGCTGAATCTGCTTTAGACGAGCATAAAGCTGCACAAGCTGCACGTGAGCAAGGGATCATCAAGCGTTTGAAGTCGCAAAGTCGACGTACGCTGAGTAATATCATCAATCCCTTCTATTTTATTGTACTTCCTGTGTCTTGGTTTTTGACTAATGTTTTGTCTCGTGTGGCAGCCCAAACAAACCAGGATTTTGATCTGGAGAATCCCGTCAATGACCCTCTCCTTGACGCACTTTCACTTCTGGAGTTTCATGGGCGCGAAATTCGTGAAGGCGTGGCCAATGCCAGTGCAGGTTTGTCGGCGTTGTTCCCCTACTTCTTCCCGAAGAAAGAGGAACCTTCGACTTTCCTTGCCCTTGCCAAGCTTTTCAATTCATCGGAAGACCTTGGGCTGAAGATGCGTCATGAAAATATGAAGGTTGCTGTCGAAAATACTGTTGCCCTGGTTGCTGACAGCCAACAGACTCTTGACTGGATGAAGGTTGGCGACACCGATCAAATAGAACAGTCGATATGGAAGTCGCTGATCAAGGCAGCCAAGCCCAACACGAAGAAGATCTTGGCGTATCTCGGGATCAAGCCAGCTTCGACTCCTAGCTCCTCGAGGCCGGAGGTCTAGTTGCATGCCTCCTTGTTTCTTTTGTTTCTTGTGCTCTTGTCGCCATTTTAGCCTTGGCGACAATTACTCTCTTAGTCCCCCTGGAAAACTTTCTTTTGTAATGTCTGTGTAAATTTTCTAGCAAGTAATGAAATTTCTCTTCGTGCTTTTCATTGATCCTGGGCCTTTCTTTTCCGAGTTAATATTTGATAATTACTCGACCCCTCCTTGTTCAGCCGCTGCTTCACCTGCATCTTCCTTCTCGAAGAAAGTACTAGTCGACCATAATCTCCTCGAGAGTTCATCAAGCGGACATTTGTCGGAAGATTTGCAAGAACTTCGACAACAACTTCAATCTATGAAGAAACAAACTTTGGCCATGATGGAACAATCTCGGAAAGCATCCGAACGAGAACAACTTGCTTTTCAACAAGCCCAAGAAGCTATGGCTGCTAAGGATGCTGCTGTCTTAGAAGCGAAAGGAGCCACAACCCGAGAAAATAGTATGCTTGAGCTAATGCTGGAAGCTAGCACAGATATGTTAGGTACGTTTTTGCAACCTCAAGGCGCCTTCTCTTTATTTTGTTGTGCCTTTCTTCCAATTTCTTGCCCTGTTGCTTTAACAGGCTCAGTTCTTGATTCTGCTGCCGAAGATCAGAGAGTGAATGAGAGGACAAATCTTCTTGTCAATCTTTCCCTTAATCATGGGTGTTTGTTCTGGGCCACTCCTGAGACGAACCCAACAGATTGTTAGGTTCCAAGATCGTGCTTGCCAAGTGCGCGATTTTCTCGGCTTTTGCACGGCGACATTAACCCTTGTCTATAGGAATCTATTTCCGCGAAACGAGGTTCCAAAAACTCTTCCCGAATTATTGGAGGTATTCGGAGATGCTCCCCGCATCCATAACTTTGTGCGGGCTCAACTCACTGCTTGGAGCGAGATTTGCCATGATTATGATAAACATCTGTTATCCAAAGTTGGACCCGACGAAGATTGTTGCTTGGTTGCCTGGCCAAGAAAACGCGTCGGAAAAATGATATTGACTCAATTGATGCGATGGTAGCTCCTGTGGCCGAATCGATGATAGATGAACTTCTTCGGATGGACTCGGAGTTTTTACCAAGGGTTCTTATGCTGAACATAAAACAACCGGGGGCTTGTCCGTAGATACTATCTTGGGATTTAAGCCGACTTGTATTATATTGGAAACCTTGTATCTCACTCTTTTTTGTTTTCCCTCCTCTTTTTTATATTTCCGAAGGAATTTATTGTATATTGCTGAGGTCCTCTATGTTGTTGAAGCCCCAGAGCCTAAGCTGGGCGAAGGTTGCACTATTTTTTCCTCCTTGAAATCTATCTTTTCTGTTGTAATAAGACATCCTTGTTTGTCCCTTGGATGGATTGCCAATCTTCGAGTACCTTTGATGTCGAAATTCTATATTTGTGTTGCGAGGTTCTTAGACCAAAGCACTTAAGATTTTTGATGTGTACATTATATTTATGATTACTGGCTTCCGTTTTTTATATTTGGCGAGGTATTAATGTACCAAGGCGAAATATTTCAGTGAATCTATATTGTATGTATTTTAAGACTTGGGCGTTGAGCCCCGAGCGTGTCGAAAAATGAGAAGTATATCTCCACTATCTTTATTATATTGCAGCACCACGCGCCCGCCCCATTAAAAACCTTTCCCGGCCCCACTCGGTGCCCCGAAAAAGGAAAAGAGTGCGTACGAAAACTCGTGGGCGTTTCGGTACATTGAAGTTTTACAAGGACTATATTTTAGCTCTAGGCGTAGAACCGCTTCGAGTTGCGCCACGTTCCAGGGGTTTTGCTCCTCCACCCCTGTCTTCTTGTCCTTTATCCTGTATGCTCCTCCTCCGATTACTTCCTTGACGATATAGGGACCAAGCCATGGTGACTCGAGTTTTTCATGACTTTTTTGCGTGAGCCGAAGAACTAAGTCTCCCACTTGAAAGGATCTTGGCCGCAAACGTCGATTGTGGTAATTCTTCAAGTCCTGTTGATAGTTGGTGACCCTTGATAATACTTCGTCTCGAGCTTCGTCGAGTGCGTCTACGTCGTCTTCCAATGCTGTCTTTGAAGCTTCTTCATCATACGCTGTGACTCTAGGGGAGTCGTGCTCTATTTCTATTGGTAGTACTGCCTCCGCGCCATGGACCAGAAAAAACGGTGTTTCTTGTGTCGCTGTATTTGGTGTTGTTCGGATGCTCCACAACACACTTGGTAGTTCTTCAGGCCAGGTATGTCGAGCTTTTTCTAGTGATCCCAACAGACGTTTCTTGATGCCATTGCAGATAATGCCATTGGCTTTCTTGACCTGCCCGTTGGTTTGAGGATGTGCAACTGACGCAAAGTGCAGCTTGATACCCACTTCTTTGCAGTAATCTTTGAATTCGTTGGATGTAAAGTTACTGCCATTGTCCGTGACGATGCTATGAGGCACTCCAAATCTGAAGACGAGGCCTTTTATGAAATTTACTGCGGATGCTCCATCTAGCGAATTTATCGGCTTCGCTTCTATCCACTTTGTAAATTTGTCGACAGCTACTAGCATGTATTCCTTTCCTCCTGGCCATGATTTGTGTAACTTGCCCACCATATCGAGTCCCCATTGTGCAAGGGCCACGACAAAGGTATTGGTGCTAGTTACTGCTGCTTGGAGAGTGAGGTTTTGCGGCGAACCTTTGACACGCATCGCAAGTCCTTACTATTTCTTTGGCGTCCTCGATTGCTGTCAACCAGTAGAATCCTGCCCGAAAAACCTTGGCCGCGATGGCTCGACTACTCGCGTGGTGGCCGCATATTCCTTCATGCACATCCTTCAAAATTACTCTTCCTTCTTCGGGTGTTACACACCTTTGCAGAACACCTGAAATACTTCGCTTGTATAGTTCTCCTTTGATCACCGTGAAGGCTTTAGACCGTCGAATTACTCGCCTTGCTTCAAGCTGGATCATCGGGTATTTCTTTCCCGAGGATGTATGATACATATGCTTGCATCCAAGGAACTTGTACCATCATCACAAGCTCTTGTTCATCTTCATCCTCCGTGGTTTCTGCGAGGGGTGTCGAAGTTTTTCTTTTTTCTGCACCTTTTTTGGCTTTGTAGATCTCTCCGATATTTCTTCCCAAAACACTCCTGGCGGGACTGGGAGGCACTGTGACCCGATGTTTGCGAGGACGTCGGCTTCATCGTTGCTCAACCTACTGATGTGATTTACTTCGCATCCATCGAATAGCTTCTCGAGTTCATTGTACACCTCCTTGTATGCTACCATGCTATCATTGACTGCATCACATTGGTTCATAACTTGCTGGGCCACCAATTGTGAGTCGCCAAAGATTTTTAGTCGAGTTGCACCGCATGCTTTCGCCATCCTCATCCCGTGTATGAGGGCTTCATATTCTGCTTCATTGTTAGATGCGTTAGGGAACGTCATCCGAAGGATATACTTCAATTTGTCGCCTTCCGGTGATATAAGTATGACTCCTGCTCCAGCTCCTTCTACTCTTTTGGACCCGTCAAAATTCATGGTCCGGGTTCTCGGCAGTGCAGGGGTCCTGTGTTTTGCAGCTCCATCCACTCTGCGATGAAGTCTGGCAGAACTTGCGACTTGATTGCTTTTCGTTTTTCGTACGTGATGTCCCGAGGGGAAAGTTCTATTCCCCAAAGGGAGACACGACCCGTAGCTTCTGGATTGTTCAGTATATTTGACAAAGGAGCCTCATTGACCACTATGATTGGGTGTGCCGAAAAATAGTGGCGCAATTTTCGTGCTTGTTGTGAACACTCCGTATGCTAGCTTCAAGTGCGAGGATACCTTTGTTTTGACGGCGATAAAACTTCGGCGACGAAGTAAGCTGGCCTCTGTACTCCGTGGAGTTTTCCTTCTTCTTCTCTTTCGACAACCAGCGCCGTGCTCACCACTTGGGGCGTGGCTGCGATATATAACAGGAGAGGTTCCTTTTCCTTCGGTGCCACCAAGATTGGTGGTGTCGAGATTTTGCGCTTCAAATCTTCGAAAGCTCTGTCGGCTTCTTCGTTCCACTGGAATTTGTCTCCTTGTTTTATAAAAGCGTAAAATGGTAACGCTTTTTCTCCTAGCCTGGCGACGAATCTTCTCAAAGCTGCGACTCGCCCAGTTAACTGTTGTATCTCTTTCAACTTTGTTGGCTTTCTCATTGTTACAATAGCTTGTATTTTATCGGGATTTGCTTCAATCCCTCTTGCTGAGACTAGAAACCCCAAGAGTTCTCCTGCTGGGACACCAAAGGAACACTTCGTCGGTTTCAACTTCAGGCAGAACTTGTTGAGGTTGTCGAACGTTTCCTTGAGGTCCTCTATCAGCGTTGATCCTTCTTTTGATGTGATGACGACGTCGTCGATGTATACTTGCACGTTTTTCCCAATCGTGTCGCCAAGCACTTTTGCATCATCCTTCGATATGTTGCTCCCGCGTTTTTAGACCAAAGGGCATTGTTACGTAACAAAACACGCCATAAGGTGTAATGAACGCGGTCTTTACTTCATCTTCTTCTTTTAACCTGATCTGGTTGTAACTAGAATACGCGTCCGGGAAGGAAAGACGTTCGCATCCAGCCGTGGAGTCGATAATTTGATCGATCCTCGGGAGGGAAAGTGATCCTTTGGACAATGTTTGTTGAGACACGTAAAGTCGACGCACATGCGAAGGACCTTAGTGTTTTTCTTTGGCACCATCACGGGATTTGCTACCCATGTGGCTTCGTGAATATCTCTTTTATGAAACCAGCTTCTTGTAGTCGATTGATTTACGACAGCGATAGCTTTGCGGTTTGGTTCCGAAAACGCCGCAAAGGTTGTTTGATTGGTCTCGCTGATGGATCCAAATTTAGGTGGTGCTCGGCAAGTTCCACTGGGTACTCCTGGCATGTCAGCTGGACACCATGCGAAGATTTTCCAGTTCTCACGGAGGAACTCGACGAGCGCGCTTTCCTATGCGATATCCATGTTGTTTGCAATGGATGTCGTCTTTTGGGTCTGTCGGGTGAATCTGCACCTCCTTAGAATTTTTCTCTGTGTTGAAAGTTGATTCTTTATTTGGCCTTCCAACGTCTGGCAGTACGTCGTAATCAGTCATGCTTTTCGACGCCAAATACTCAGCTTGCATCCCGAAAGTTTCTGATAACCGATGGAAATCCTTGTCGCACTTATCAGCTAAGGCGAAACTCCCTTTGACCGTGATTGGTCCCTTGGGTCCAGGCAATCTCCACAACAGGTATGTATAGTGTGGTACTGCCATAAATCTAGCATATGCTGGTCGTCCCAACAAAGCGTGGTACTGCGATGGAAAATCCACGACTTCAAACTCCAGTTTCTCGATTCTATAATTTTCTCGGGTTCCAAACTGAACGTCGAGGTTGATCTTTCCCAATGGGTAACTTGGTTTCTCCGGTGTGATGCCGTGGAACCTTGTGTCCGTTGGCTTCAAGTTTGCTAAGGATATGTTCATCTTCCTCAATGTATCTGCATACATAAGGTTTAAGCTGCTGCCACCATCTATGAATACCCGAGAAACATCAAAGCCCGCAATAACTCGCTGGCGGAATAAGTGCTGACCGCCACGGTCGAGGAACTTGCTGCGGGTGGTCCGCTATGGTGAAGCCGATGTCTTGCCCTGACCAATTGAGGTACTCAACTGTTGGTGGAGGCATTTTCTCTGCCATGAACACCTGTCTCGAGATTACTTTTTGAGTTCTGTTGGACGGCCTTCCCTTCTGAATCATCGACACCGCTCCGTTTGAGTTAGGATCAACATAAGGTGGTGGTGGAGGTGCTGCCGCTATTCTGAGCTGATGCCGATTGTCGTCTGTAATAGCGGGAGGTGGCGGTAGATGAACTTCGCTCCTAGGCTCCCGAGGGTTTCTCTGTGCTGCTCGAGCGTGAGCATTTTCTGCGTATCTGAACATTGCCTGAAAATTTCGACAGTCTTTCTGTAGGTGCCATGACTGTCTTTTTCCGTTGCTGTCGAGGAAGAAGTGCATCTGGCACGGTCCGTTCAGCATTTCTTCGGGGGACACGAAAGGTCTTGGAAACCTCGGCCCACTATTTTGTCTGTTGCGGGAGTCGTCCCTATTATCGCTTCGCTGCTCATTGCTTCTCCGATAATCATCTCTGTTGTTTCCTCCCTGTGTTTGCCCGAAATCCTGCCGAAATTTGCCACTGGGGCATCATAGTTTGGATGCTGCCGAGGAAATCGTCGCCTCGATTGATAATTTCGACCACGGTCCTCCTCGGCGACCTGTGTCGTTTATTGTGGACAGCGTCTTCTCCGTCTGCCCATCTATTTGCTATCTCCATCAACGCGGATCTTGTTTTTGGATTGGTCCTTCCCAAGTCCTCGACAAAATCTCCACGCCTAATTCCTGCGACAAACGCATCTATTGCTCTCTCGTCAGATATATTTTCTGCCGAGTTTTTTATGATGTTCCACCTTTGGATGTATTTTCTCATTGACTCATCTGGCTTTTGTCGACACGCTCTCAGCTCTTCTAACGACGCAGGTTTTTTGCACGTGGACCTGAAGTTTTTGACGAATACGTCCTCGAAACTTTCCAGTGTCGATAGACCACGGCGGAAGTTTTTGATCCAAGATCGTGCGGCCCCACTTAAGTGCACCTGAATACTTTGCATGGCTGTTGCTCTAGTTCCTCCGAGTTAACTTCACCGTCTCGAGGTAATCAATTAGCCGATCCTACTGGATCTTGCAAGCCGTCGAACTTTTTGAAGTGATCAAGCAACTTAAATCCCGACGGGACTCGAGTTTTTCGTACTCTCCTTGTGAAGCACGGCAGGCCGCACATATCCTCGTCGTTAAGCTCCGGGGATTGCCGATGATCCCTTCTGCTTTGTCTCGCTCTATCGACCCTTGCTTGTGCTCCTGTGTCTCTTGCTCCGCTTGGTCCTTCAGGAACCGCCGCTGTTGCCGCTGCAGGTCGTGGACTATTTTGCCTTGCCGCTCCTTCGGGAGGCGTTGCTACGAACGCTGTCCCATAGCTCCAACCCCTGCTAACGCCATGTTGTATAATGTTTCCCTTGGATCTCCTGGGGGTGGCCTGGATGCGAGGATGTAAGCTTGTGTCGCCATATACCCAGCTTACGGTGTCTTAGGGATAATATTTCCTCTTGTATCTATCGACATAAAGGACATGTCGAGGTTTTGAACCAAGTGCTCTCTTTACGCTCGGGTATGTGTTGTAACCTTGATCTTCCTCTCGTTCCGAGCCTCCCTGTGGCTATCATCCGAAACTCTAGATTGTCGACTTAGATCTGCCCTTCTCCTGCTGGATGCAGAAGCTGCCTCCTTTCTTCTGTTCAACTCAGCTGTCTGTTTTTCTATTTCTCTGGCAGTTCGTGCGAGCCTATATTGATAAGCTTGCAGTTCTTGAGCCGTAGCTGTTGTCGTCATTGGCTCCGAACCATCTAGGGCTTTTGCCGCTCTATCCCAGGCTGCTTGTGGAAGTTGAACTCTGACACGTGGTGTGGGCCCGACATATTTAGTGCCCATACCTCTCCTTAGATCTGAGGGATCGACAAAAGGATTACCCAAATCGTCGAAAGCCTCTGATGTTTCCTCTTGATTGTCGATAGCATAAATCTGATGATATTTTGTACTCCGATCTATGTTGGGTTTGGTGACATCATTGTTGAGATTGATGAAGACCTTGCCTGTGGGGCCCCAGACTAGCTGTCCGAAACACCCGTTATGCATACAAATTCACGATCCCATGATCAGTGTGTCGTGAAAGCATAACCGAACTGGTATCAATTACATCATCCATTACAGTACCGAATAAAAAGATTACAACAGGTCACATGACCAATACTTACATAAGAGCCGCAATGGCAAGAGATCAACAACGACACAGCGGAATTGCTTCAGACAAAAGCGTTCGCATGGCCCAAGTCATGCCATAACCCTACAGGCAACTGACTGGGAAGACGTTCCTAGCTCGCATAGACGTCGTCGACTCCTTCTTCATCTGTCGGATTTCCACCAAGTCTGGCCAAGTAAATAGCCAGGGACAAAGCCATGAGTACATTATGAATTGTACTCGCAAACCACCTTAGAGAGAAGTAAAGGATATGCAATTTGGCGGTAGCAAGGAACAGGCACTAAACTAGGGCGACAAGGAGCGAGAGGTGGTTCCTCTCGAGAGTATGACATCTCTATATCTTTGTTGAAAACCTTTTCGAAAACAAGTTTTGTTTTGAAGACTAATAGGTAAGGGTGACCCATTTTCCTTTCCGGCCATCTCATATGGCCAAAACATCTTTTCCAACTTTCCACCGTACCTCCCAGGTACATTTCCACCAGTCCCACTGGTATCATTTTCCCGAAACATTTTTGAGAAAGTCATTTTTATAAACCAAAACTCCCTTTGATACTCAGCACTTCCTTTCCCACGTCCATTGCCGCGGACACGGCTATTCGAATAGATTTATACTCGCAGAGGTTGTACACTTTCCCCACAAGATCCGAATACTTATCGTGTGGGCATCATCCCTGCATAACAACATATGCCACGACAAGTACCCGATCGTAGTTTTTCGCCTGCTCGCCTTAGCCTAAGACATGCCGCCTAGAGTTGTACCTCCCAACACCAGAGTCCGAGGGGTCGTTTACCCGGGAGTAGAAAATTCCCCGACCAGCTCGACCCTCTGGAATGCCACGACCAATTGCGGGGCATTATTCAATGGGAGCTCATAGGTTGTACCCCTGCCATCTAAAAAGAAGGAAAGGCGTCCCCGATGCGTCGGGAAGGCCCGGTCGATAGGTGTCCATGATCGGACTACCCCTTACACTTGCAGGACCCAAACTAAGGCGAGACAAACTACTACGCTACGCCCCGTCCCACTAAAGGGTAATGTGGTTGTACTGGCTAGGTCCGGTGATGTACTCAGTCAACAAAAGGTTTTTTTGAAAACAATTTTCTTCACTTCTCTTGCTCCCAGCAAGTCCCTTCTGCTCAAAAACAATTTATCAAAACCACACTTGGGCAGGGCTACCCCATTCCAAGGTTTTCGGAAAATTTCTTTTCGGGAAAACATTTTCATAACCATTTTTCCAGGGCTCCCACCTATAGTCCAATTCTTCTTTGAAAAGCGGCGACAAGGATGATAAGGTGTTAAGCACCATATCACTAACAGGTATTTGTTTAGTAGGTATCAACGAGGGCTGCACCCGCAAGGGTGGAATAATAAAACTCCGAGTGGCGGGACCACTCACATAAATAATAAACCATGCAATTTATAAAGCTGGTAATAATGCAAGAGTCGGATAATTAGGTCAAGATATGCATCAAGAGGTGGCTTGCCTTGGTTGGCTATTTGTCCACTGGACTTCATCTTCACGAACCATCTTCTCTTCCTTCCTCTTCGAAATCCTCACCGAGACCCTCTCCCCTTCTCCGGTAGCGTTCGCACTCTAACGTCGCAAAATAAAAGGTGAACAATCAACACATAGCCATAGCATCAACCACTCATACAAAACTAGTCTCAAACCACTCAATCAAGGACACCGAACATTTTAAACAAACAACACCTAGGGCAAGAATTGTTATTTTATTTATAAAAGGACTAATACTATTATCACCGGAAAAGACCTTAACCAACATCTATTTGCTAACAAGGGTTCTGCCTCTCATCAAAACCTAACCAACACAATCAAATGTGGCTAATGAACTTTGGAAACCACCAGTAGGTGTCACGGTCCCGAGGTTCATTAAAAAGCATTTTAAACATAAACAACACAATTTTCCTATGGGTAAAATAAGCAACAACACCACATTAACAAACCACTCTACAAAAATGCACACAAAAATTCGGTAAAATCACAGAGAGTAGAGCTTGACTTTATAAAGCTACATAAATTGGATTCACTAAATTTGGGTTTTTAAAACAATAGATATGATTTTTATAAAACTAGAAACGGCTTAGGAACTAAGTAAATGACCTAAATCTTTCTGTTGCTCACAAAAATACATGAAACATATCTACTGGAAGATATCAACATGGGGAACTCACATGCACTGGAAGTTTTCAAAAATAAGATTTTAAATATTTTGACAAGGCGAAAACTAGAGCCAACCATTTTCAAGTTACACAGTCATCAGAGCATATACAACCAGTAACAAACATATCACTGGATAGGTACTGAAAAGTGTGATCTACCAAAATTGGTTTGGTATTTTTCTGACATATAAAATAATTTCCACAATTTTTATACTAAAAAGGTACCCTATTTAGGTTATAAAATTCCCAGAAATTAACTAAAGCTCACAAAAATATTTCCTTTGGCACCATAGAAGCCTAAGATGATTCCTAGCACTGGGATTTGGGTTTGTTCCAAAAACAATTTTATTTTTGAAAATAAAAATCACACAAGGACCTATTGGCCAGATATGAATCTATTAACCATGCTAAATCCATAAAGCTCCTGCTAGGGTAACCTATACCAAAACAAAGCTACAAAGATATACTTTCCAACAAAATTGGTCTCACTGCAAGAAGGCTTACGTAACTCTCACAATAAATTAAATACTACAAAAGACATATTTCACCCAATTAAATACCGAGTAAATAACTATAGCATAAAATCACATGCATGCGGTTGGAGGTGATTAAGAATTTGTTTACAAGCATTAATAAATTTTAATCATCAATTTTGGGGGTGTGAGGAATTTTTGGTGATTTATTTCCTAAACTAGATATGGCGGGAGGTTTAATTTTCGGAGAGAAAAGAAAGAAAAAGGAATTGGGCCGTGGCTAACGGATCTGTCCACGACGATCTGGGCCGGCCTGGTCCGGTGGCCGAACGAGCGGAGGCCGTGGCCTGGGCTGGACCAGTTAGCAGCCCACGCGCGGGTGGACCGCATGCATGCGCATGCGTCTCCCCAGCGACGTAGCAACGGCGGCGCAGCCGCAGTGTAGCGACGGCAGCGAGAGGACGGAGGCTCACCGTGGGGCTCGACGGCGAAGGCGGCGGTGCGGAGAGGATGCGAGAGGATCAACGGCGGGAGGTGCAGGGGTGCAGCGCGGGCATGTCGGCGAGCGGCCAGACGTCGATACGGACAGCGACGGGGTCCGCGGCGCGGCGGTCGAAGCTCGACGGCGTCGGGGTAGAAGCTCACCGAGGAAGGGCACAGGTGGAAGGGGCATGACGAGGACGCAGATGAGGGTGGCGGCGGGTTGCAGCAGCAGGTCGCCGCGGAGCAGCCGGCCGAGTCCCGCGCCCATGCATGCTCCCAGGCGAGCGCAACAGGGCAAGGGCGTGTACGAGGGCGGCGCCGGGACGGAAGCTGCATGGCGACTTGAAGACGTAGACGGGGCGATGTAGGGATGACGCGGCGCGGGAGCAGCTCAGCTTGCCGTCACGGACGCGCATGCGAGGCTCCGGGCGTCGGTGCGGTCGTGCGCGAGCACGTCGTCGCCGTCCCGGTGGCACGGACGCCGACGAGGTTCGCGATGCTGCGGACGAATCCCACGGCGGTGGCGGCCTCGAGCGCTCCTGGACAACGATGGGGGACGGGTTAGAGGCGTAGTGCGCGAGCAAGATAGAGGGACGAGAGAGGAAGGGTGGAGAAGGGTGGCGGGCGTCCTCGTCCACGACCACGATGAGCGACGGGCCGGTTCGTGCTCTCTCTGCCGGCAAGGATGGAAAAAAGAACAGGGATTTTGCCCCCCCTGCGGTTTCCGTGAGATGCAGAGAGAGGTGAGGGAGAGAAAATGAGGCTCCCAGAGGGGAGGAGGCTCGGGTTCGCACTAAAAGGGGCGGGACGCGTTGCCCGTCCGGTGGCGTGGTCACCGCAGACAGGTGGTGCTGGGCGGCGATCGTGGACACGAAGGAACGGACAAGGAGAGGGGCGGTGGCTACGCCGGGTACGCCAATGAGGTGAGGCGGTGTCTCTGGCGAGAGGACAGGTGAGGGGGAGGTCGGTCGGCTCAGAGGGAGGGCGACTAACCTGCGCACGCCAGGTGCTCGATGATGGGCCGATCGCCCGAGCGTGGACGATTCCAGCCAGGAGGAAGACTACAAGGCCAAGGACGTGGTTGGTTTCGAGTAGGGACGGTGTGAGGAGGTTACTGACTCGGTGGCTTGGTCAGATATGCTCGAATTAAACATGGGGCATGCCATCGGTGTCCACAGGCAAAGGAGAGAGGAAGAGTTAGGGCTAGCTAAGGAAGCACGTGTGAGGGGTAGGGCCGTAGGGGTGCAGCTGTGCGGGTAGGAGGGCAGGGTGCGGTGCAGCTACTTGGACAAACAAGATATGAGAGAGGGAGGCAGATTCCAACACACGCGACCATGCATGGCATGACCGGCAGCCTCCGCTAGAGCCAAGTCCAAAAGGACAAGAAATTTGCCCAATGGACAATGTGATACGGCCAAGATGAAGAGAAAGGTGCAGGTGATGGATGTGGCCTAAAATAAATTTGGTGGTGTTTGGATTAGTTTAGGGAAACTTCGGATGGAGTAGAGATTAAATGGTCACATAGATCATGTTCAAAATTTTGGTTTGACCAAAATGATGATGGTGATATATAGAGCAGTGGGGCGTGTTCATTGACGAACGAGTGTCATTCAAATTTGGAAATATCTTGTATTCGTTTGGACCACATTCTATGACTATGGCTAAATTTGAATGCAATTTGAGAGATTTGGCTTTTTGAAATTCTTGCAAGGTAAGAGATAAACCTCAGAGTTAAAATTGGTATACTAGCAATGCCATGCATTGAGGGTTTTCTCAGGATTTTAGGAAGAAGAAAATGCAAGAAATGGTGTACGTACCACTAGATGCCTTTGGAAAATAATTAGATGGATTTAAGAAAATAATTTTGGGAAGAATTAATTTTAAAGGAGAATATTTTGAATAAGAAAAATAAATACCCAATTACTTTGAAACAAGGGAAACCTCTTTAAATCATTTGTTAAAACGGATGGTAATTTTTCCAACTAGAGAAAATAGAGTAGGTTTTTTGTTAGAAATAGGAATTGGAGGAAATCCAATTTATAGATTTAGAAATTGGTCATAGGAATGGAATGATCATTGTTTCTAGACATTGTGTACGTTGGTCTTTCATTTTTCTTAACAAGATTCGATGAGTAGATCACAAACACACACATAAATAACATAAGAATCACCAAGTCACCCCATGCATACTAGAGAAGCAAAGATGCTACAAGTCAAACAAGGTTAATACAAACAAGCATCAAGGCAGGGTCACACATACAATCAATCAAAGTCAAAAAGAGTCCCACACAAATATCTCACAAAGTCAAGCAAGGTCAACATGCAACAAGCAAACAAACCAAGAGAAAATCGTTGATCAAGTGCTCAATGATGATCATGCCGGGGTCGTGTTTTAAGAAGGGTTTTAAATGCAGAGCAAGGATTTGGGAAGATATTTCTAGAAAATAGTGGAGACTGGAACACCTCCAAAATACTATAGACTTTCAAAGGTGTTTGAAAACCATTTGCAAAAGTTTTGTAAAAAAAAAAAGAGGGTTTGCAAGATAGTGGGATCATACCAACTTGTAGATCCCTATAGGTTTTATAAATACTTAGTTTGGAAAACCTTTGAGTCCAATTAAATCTTGGCTCATTATTTTGAAAAATGTAAAATTACCGGAAATAAGAGAAATAGCCAAGATAAAGCTTTTGTCAAGTAGATAGTAATATTTTGAATGACACGATCACTAAGGAACATGAATTATGTTTGTTCACAAAATTGTTCGTCAATCAACTTAGAAAAACATGCATAACACACAAAACATCACAAATAAGAAATAAACATTGTTGTAGGAGGTTTAGACAAAAAGTTTTTTGTTCCCCCTAATTTTTGCACTCTGGACAAATAAACAAGTTTGCAAAAGTTAGGGTGTTACATTGCCCACTGTGATAGATTTGTCGATGAAGTCGTAACTGTCGACATCGCTTGAGCCATCGCTTATATATGAGTCCGCAGATGACTCAAACGATGTGTTGCTGAAGATCTTGGCGAGTTTCTCTCTTGCTCTGATGCTGACGTAACGTGTTGCCGAAGTTTCTTCTTCTGACTCAGTTGACGATGCATAGCTTGAAAAATCAGAATCGACCGCCGACGATCCCGACGAAATCGGAATTTCGACACGATACGATCCTTCCTTTTCGACGCGAAAGTGAAACCTTCCGAACGTCATCTCCAAGGGCTCCGCCAGATACGCATATGCATCCAAACGGGAGGGTGGGTGAGGAACAAAATCAACAAGACCAGCGACAATCTGTTTACCTCGATCCATAGTGTTGCTTCCGGTTGACGATGTCGAAGATCTTGAACGTGCCATCGAGATCGGATCCTTACGCCTCTAATTCCCACAGACGGCGCCAATTGACAAGGGATTAACTTGTCAATGCCTATGGATTGTAGGCTAGGGTTTAGTTAGAAGTAGAGGGCAAGTAGATCTCGAAGGTTTCAGCCGAAAAGTACTCGACGATTATGAAAACTAGGGTTTGTAGACAATGATTCGATGATCTCCTCGTCCCTCGACTCCCCCTTTATATAAGAGGTGGAGCCGAGGGTTTCGTTTTGTACAAGTTACAGAGTCCGGGACGGTTTCTACCTCATCCCGCCAGATTACAAACAACACTTCCTATTACAATTCTACTTTCCTTAATATATCTTGGGCTCTCGAACCTTCTTATTCTTCGGGTAGTGGGCCTTCGTTAAACCCCGGGTACTATCTATGGCAGGCCCATTTGGGATGCCTATGTCAGGAACCTCCACCATATCAACACAATCGATGGTTCCATTACCAACCACATAGTCATATTCATAGTTATGAAAGTAGTGGTTTTGCTTTTGATGCAATAGTGATAAATATAGTACTTTGCAAGTAATTTGGTAAAAATACTCAAATGACATGTGCAAGTGATGAACTTGTCTGAACACTGCAAAGTGTTGCAGTTGGATGGTGTGGACTAACCCTTGTCCTTTGTTGCTGAAAAATAGCATCATTGTCCGATAAGGGCAATGGTTAAAGAAGCAATTATGCATGATTCAGCTTTTAGGGTTGTTTCCCCCCTTCCGGTGTTTTTTATCATTTCATGTGAGAGGTTAATACTAAGAATGATTTAGGAACACTTTGTTTAGGGTAAAATACAACCTTGAAATGTTGTCAAGGTGTTTTTTAAAAACCAAAAGCATTTATGGACTTATTTTCATTATTGAAAATATAAGGTGTGATTTAAATGATTATTTTAATCATTAAATTTGGACTTAATCTTGTTTGTCTTCAAAAATTCCATTTCATATTTTATTATGATAAAGAATTTTATCCTGAGTAGTTTTCATATTTTTAATTATTTTTTTAGAGCTATTTATCATTTTCTATGTATTTCCAAAGTTTCAGGATTTAATGGAATTGTGAAATGTCTAATATGCCCCTGGGCCCACCTGTCAGGGTGGCCCAGCGGGTTAACCCTAACCCGAGCCGCACGTCCGGCTCGGTCGGACGCACCCGTCCCCTTCCCCTTTCTCTCTCGCGAACCCTAGCCCCTCGAGCTCTGGCGATTCCCGCGTCGCCGCCGCCTTCGCCGATTTACTCCGGCCAACTCCGGCCATCGCCGGCGGTGAGATGTGGTGCATCTGAACCGCCGTTCGACGGCGCTTCAGATCCACCGCGTCGATCTGTGTTTCGCCGCCTTCTCGTCTCGCCCCCATCGCCTCTGCTTGCCTACCGTGGTGTTCCGCGGCGATTTCGTCGCCGCCGACGCTCCTGGCGCCGTGGCGCGGCCGTGTGCCTCGCTGTGGTTGCGCTGGCATTGCGGCAAGGTGGTGCCAGGCTTGGCTTGGCCTGGCGCCGCCGTTCGCCCGGCGTGTGCCACCGTGCTGCCATGGCCGATCTCCTCCTGCTTCACCTGTAAGTTCACTTCTCCTCCCTCTTCCTCTGCAACCTGTTCTACTCTCTTCTCTCTTCCTCCTCTTCGTCTAGCTCGGCCACTGGCCTGCTTCTCCATGTGGAGATGCTGGCCATGCCGATGTGCTGCTGCTGCTGCTACGCCTCTGTGACCTTGCGCCATGCTAGCCCTGGTGCTCTGCTAGCTGCTGCGCCATGCTAGGCTAGGCATGCTGCTGCGCTACTGCTGCTGTGCTTCTGCTGCTATGCGTATGCTGTTGCTGTGCTGCTGTGCTGCTGCCATGGATCCTAACTGTTGTCCTGTGCTGTTCTTTCTCCATTACTTGTTGTTGCATCTCATGAGCATGCTGTGGTGCTATGCTATATTTCATTGTTACTGCTGCTGCTATCTTGCTCCTGCCTCTCCTGTGTGTGCAATTACTTGCCTCTGGCCTGATGACTGTGTGTCCTCCTTGCAATTTGCAAGAGCCAGTGCTCCTGATGTGCTATTATTTGTGCTCTAATTCATGGATATGCTCAATTGAGCATTGGTGTTGACTTGGCAGCTCCATCCCTTGATGGAGTGCTTCTGGATACAATTATACTGCCTTGATTTACTTATCTGTGATGAAATTGTTCATGTTATATGGTTGATTTAATTATCTGGCCCATGTATTGATACTAGAATTGATTCTAGCATGCTGTAACATGCTCTAGCAAGCTTCTGATGATCATATGATCATCAGTTGCTTGTAAAATCTGCGCTTTGGTGTATGTGCCTCACTGCTGCTCACTCTGTGCTGTGTGTGTATCACACAGGCTTGGCCTGGTGTGTGATGGTGCTTGCTCAAGCATACGTGATGCTTGCGAGTGATCCATTGGATCATCGGCAAGGTTACGTTGCATCAATTACTTGTGCAATTCATTTATATGTGTTGTCTTGCTTTGTTGAATGGATAAATGATGTGAGCCGCTTGCGGTTGTGATCATCCTATTAAGCGTGGTAGGGCTAGATGGATGCCAACACTTGGTTGTGTACCCTAGCCCTCCTTTTGAACCCATCTGGGTGATGATAACTGTGCAAGGCTCGTTGATTTGGGCTGTTTCAGTGGTTGAGGTGACCTTGACAGCAATTCATTGATGTTAGGTAGCTCCCACCCTTGTTGGCTTGCTGTGGCTTAGTGAAAGCATCTCTGGGCAATTCCTTGTTGGATTTCCAGTGATCTTTGCTGTTGACAAACAAAAATAGGCACAAGTTGCCTATCTGTCTGATGGTGTAATTAGCTGTAGGTGCTAGGTGAGTTGGGCTAGGCTAGCTGTGGATCAATCATTGCTGGATTCTTTGGTTTGCCGCAGTGATAATACACTGGGCTTGACCATTTCTTCCATAGGATGATTTTCTTCTGGCTTAATCCCCTTTTTGCCAGCATCAAATGGTTTTGACACCAAATGATGATACACACAGGGTAATCATACCCTCTGGCTTGTGTGTGTGTTATGCACATGCTTATTTATGAGCAAACCAGATGTTTGCCCATGATTTCTTGTTTATACCTCACTCCAGCTCCTAGATTAAGTGGTTGGTGTAGAGGGTTGCTTCTGGTGTTTTGGTTTTCTTGCTCTGCTCCTCCTTGCCAGCTTGTGGAGCTTGATTAATTTTCTGTGGCTGTTTGAGTAGGTTGAACCGCAGTGGCTGTTCTTCCTGTTCTTGATGTTCTTGTGTTCTTGGTGTACTTACCCAGAATCTTGTGTCGATGGAATGGTTAGGGTTTACTGTGAAAGCTTTTATCTGTCTTGCCCCTTGCTTCTCTGGTCGACAGCAGTGCCTGGCACTTGTTGGTGACTCTCCCTGTGTGTGAGGTGCTGTTGTGCATGCACACAAGCTGTGTGAGCAGCTTGTGTGTGTGTGTGTACCTGGTGCTTGTGAGTGGATCAGCTCGGCTGGTTCTTGGTCATATCCTCTCAATTCACATTTTTCTTGCTAATCTGCCAAGTGGCTTTGCCACTTGGCATAACATTTGTTTGTGCTTTGTTTGTGTGCAGGGAACAACAAGATGATCAAGATGGAGTGTGTGATGACCCAGCGTACCACTGCATGGTGTAGTACACAAGTCGTTGACATAACACAAGTGAAACACCGTTCCACTCATATTACATCCCTAAGAGTGGTACAACAGAAACATATGCGAGTCCAAGGTATGTCTATAGAAGTACACACGAACTGTTTACATAAGATCCACACAGCCTCCTACTTTACAGTGAGGTAAAACTTCAAATAAAGCTCTAGAAGAACGACTCGTAGTCTATCTTATTGCTATCTCAAGATTATGAGCTACTTGGCATGCTATAGAATTCTAGCTACTTAGGTGCTAGGATTAGGGAAAGGTTCCCTTCTATTACTAGTCTAGGTTTCCATAATAGCTGATGCAGAAGTTTACTCCATTGACTTCATTGATTGGATTCTTCATCTTGTTGCAGTTGACTCCTCTGTCTTCGAGTTCTACGGTAGTTTCTCCTTCGGTGCTTCCATCTAAGAAGGGGGTTCAAATGGGATAGAATGAGTACGAGCGTACTCAGCAAGTTCATATTAGGAAATAGGTGTATCATGCACTAGCTACAGCCATAGACCAGAAAGTCATAGGCCAATGCAAGTTTTCATAAACATTTCTTCAAAAGGTTTATTTTATTCTGAAAACTATGCCCGTCAGTCTTCACAGGTTGACTAGAACTTCATGGAGTTCCTTTCCTGCCGCGTTCGCAGCTTCCTTCCCGGAACAGGAGTGACAGTCACAATTCGGTATCCGCTGCGAGAGGTTCGTTACTTTTCCCATAAGAGACCTTATCCTTGATACCTATCCGAGATGCATGCTCGTCCACACTTCCTTGGTGTGGGGCCAGGTGTAAGATCCAAGCTAATCATCGCCTTCTCCGCGACCACCGCAAACCCACCCTTTTGTCCACCCGTACACCCCCAGTAGACTTCTCCGATAATACGGCTTTACTCACGGTGCACTTTGGACAATCCATCATAGATCGTAGAGCCCGACATCACACACGGATGGGGATTTAAAAGGCTATCCCAACCTACGGCAGTGCCTCCAACACCCCGCGGCTCTACCAATCCGTTGGCGTGCAGAAGGGAAAAGATACAGCTGACTTTCCTAGAGCCATTATAGATCTTATGGTCAACGCGATATGTACGGCGCTAGAATCACTGGACGGCATTGGTACTTAGTCCTAGATGAGTAGTACCCATGCAATGGAACCTCCACCATATCAACACATACCATGGTTCCATTGCCCACCACATAGTCATATTCATAATTGTAAAATAATACTTTGCTTTTCAATGCATGAGTGATAAGTATAGTACTTTGCATATAGTTTGATACAAATAATCAAATGACATGAGCAAGCGATGAACTTGCCTTTCTTGACTGCAAGATTATGCAGGCAAAAGCTTCGATACGTGATAACTCCAATTTCTGAAATACCATCATCGTCCGGTAAGGACAATGTTTAAAGAACTGGCAAGATGCTATAATGCATAGTATGAGATGCAATCGTCCCAAGCGTAATCTAACCTCGATGATTTAGGATGTATGAGTTGTAAAGGTTTCTTTAGGGTTGGTTGCACTTTTAGAATGGTTCTCAAACAAGGTTCTTATTAGGGTTTGGTTATATTAGCATCATAATCAAGTGATATAAGACATCATCACAATCATACACATAAATAATAGTGGTGGAATAATATGTAAAGAACAATTGTCAATTTTAAGTTCTATAGAACATGGTTGATGATTACTTGTAATATACTTCAAAAGAATAACTTTTGAAGAACATGTTGTTTAAATAAGTATTTCAAAGAAGGATTGGGGCTTCTAAGGTTTGATTGACATTTGTACTTCAAAAGAATAACTTTTGAAGAACAGGTTAAATAAGGATATGAACTACTATACATAGGAGCTATGTAACTCTAGGGTTTACTATTGGGTTCATTTAATTTCACTAATAGGAACTAATTGGTTCTTAATTTGGAATGGGTTTCTATATAGCAAGTATTGGTAGGTTTATTGCTATGGTTTCTTCTAAGCATCATAACAAAGGATGATGGTCAAGATGGTTCTATAAATTAGCTATTAAGGTTTACTATGGTTTCACAACTGCTTTATTAAGTGATCTCTAATTGCTTCTAAACTAAATGGTTTATCATTCCTTTAATAGGGTTTAGTTGGATAGAAGCATGTGTTGTGTATTGCTACATAAGGTTGATACTAGGGTTCATAATTATGGTTCTACTAAATTGTGATGGTTGAGGTTGATCTTAATGGTGTGGTATTTAGGAGTGGTGATCAATGGTACTAATTCAATTTAACAAGTTAGGGTTTATACCTAGGTGGCACTAGTGGATCATATAGGTTTTAATTAAGAATAGGGACATGAAATGATAATCTCATGTGACTTGGTTTTATGCTAGAGGATCATAACTTGTATTTGTTGGTCACATAATATGGTTCTCTATGTAAGGTGACATTCACATGATCACATGTGATAAGCAACTACGGTTTAGGGTTAAAGTATTTTCAATTGATCACATAAAATAATGGGATCCAGATTCCAACTTATATTAAAACTAGGGTTTCTATATTATGATCCAATTCTTAAAGCAATACTTGGTACTAGAACTAATGTGATTAAGTACTTGGAATAGAGTTATTAATAATTTTAACATGCTATTAATTTTTAGAGGGTTTAAGAATTAAAATAATTACTAGTTAGGGTTTAATTAGAATTCAGGGTTTCCTAATTATTGTTAGGTTTTAAAGTATTTAACTTGTTAACTTAAGAATGTTTAAGTAAATAATTGTTGAGCTACCAAAATGATATTGGCTTTTACTATTTTCTTGAGTTATTACTATTTAGAGAAAATAGAAAACAGTAATTTGCAAATTAGGGTTTATGAATTACCACTAATAATTAAGTTAATGTAAATATGATAAATAAAATTAATCCTAGCATTTTACTTAGTTACTGAATATCTAATATTTAATTTTGAAACTTCACTAATTATTGAATTCAAATTGTATTTTAAATAATTGAAATGGCATAATTAATAAGGTTTAAAAATAAATGAATTTTTATTTTGTCACACATTTTTGTTTTATATTTTATTTGAATAGAGTTTATTTTTGTGAGCATTTTGATATATTATTCTTAATTTTCTGAGTTAAGATGATTTTTATCTATTTATGAAAAGTTTCAACAATTTACTCGGTTTTTAAATTAAAACAGAAAAACTAAAGGTACCGGTTCACACCCTAGCTACTGCGACAGACAGGTGGGGCCGTTGACTGGGTCACTTACCACGCAGGCAAGGACCAGTCAACAAATGCTGACGAGGCAGGAGACACGTCCCTCTCGTCGTCGGCTCGACACCGGCGACCAGACGAGGACGGCGCCGCCGCTACAGGGTCTCCCCGAGCTTCCCGTGAAGTGTGTTCGAACGAGAAGAGGATGAGGAACACTCTGGTGGTGGCGGAATCAACTATTGGTGCCGGAACTTCATCGGAGACGATGACCCGCGGCGGTTTACTCCGGCGAGGAATCGAATCCGATGCTAGGATGGATGACGAGCAAAATAAAAGGCTCCAGAGGTGCGTATGCTCACCCTGAAGATGATGATGTGCTCGACGGGGACGTTGGTGGTCGGAGACGAGCTCACCGTCGCGAATCCCGGCGATCTGCTGCAAGGGGAAAAGCTGAAATTGACATCGTCCAGAGCTCCCCTGGATACGTGCTTGCTCCCGTGTGTACTACGCACCGAGGCGCACCTCCTCGACCATAAATCGTACGCCGGGGTGGTCTTAATCGGCGGCTAGCCGGAGAACAGCCGACGGTGATTTTGTTGATTGCGAGAGATAGAGAGCGATTGAGGAAGAATGGATGGGCAGCGAGGTTCTAGGGTTTCCTGGAGATGCACCAGACATATTTATAGAGCTGGACGGGGGCTAGTTCGTCATCTCACCGTCGGCGAAGGCGGAGATGCTACGGTGGTTTTGACATGGCCAACGGGCACGAATCGCTACGCGATGACCACCGACGGACGCAGCGAAGATTGGGAGAGGTTCTGGATTCGCCTGCAACGTCCGAGGTCGTCCTTATCGCTGTCTTGATCGTGGCCTACTGGCGCAGGCTTGCTGTCGACGCCGGGGAAGAGAACGAAGACGATGGCCTCCTCTCGCACGATTTTTGAAGCACTTGAAACGGTATGGTGGTGAGTCGAATTTGTTCGTGGGCTGGGCTGCTCCTGGGCTTGGTCGACGTGGTGGTAATGGGCTGCGGTGGCCTGCCAGGTAGGTTTCCCTTTCTTTCTCATTTCAAATTTCTGTTTTCATTTCCTGGTTTCTATTTGGTATTTGAATTCACATTTTAATTCTGTTTTATTTTACAGGTTCTAAAATACTTGAGTATCAAGATAATTTGATAATCATGCTTACTGTATGGTTTTATTATTTTAACAAATAGTTTGGTTAGGATTCAATTGAGATCTTGTGAGACTTGAATTAAATAGAAATGGTTTAGGTATTTATTTCAACTCTTTAAATTTGGAAATCAAACCTATTTTGAATGATTTGAATTTTAGAACATGTGCATGGTGAACACATTCTATTTTTCTAGTGCTTAACCCTAGTGATCATTCACATATAATTTAATTATGGCTAGGGTTTAATAAATGGTAAAGGAAATGGAATTGTTTTATGATTTTATGTGGATAGTTATTTCTAAGGGTTTAGAGTTTTGCATACTCTTTATTAAGTTGCAATATAAGTAGGCATGAGGCATGGCAGGGTTCTTTTCATGATCCCAAGTGGTACTTGGATTCAAATGTGGTCTAGGGTTTTTATTTGGGATTACCCATGGGATACACAAGCCGAATTGGGTATAAGTATAAGCTTTGATTATGTTTTATAGGCTAGCTAGGGTTACTCCTCCATACAAGGCATGAGGATTGGTCCTGGGGTTAACTACTAGTGATATACTTATTATTTTATGTGATAGATGAGATCTATTGATCACATATATAGGTTTAACTTATCATCTCAATTTATAAGGTAAGATCGGACATTAGACATGATCCACTTATTCCTCACTAATCTCTCTTCTTTAATCCTTATCTCAACACACTCACTTAAATTCTTAGGGTTTATGATTAATACCAAATTGTGATGATTATGGAATTGGTTTCCTAAGGTATTGCTATTGGAATAGGGTTCTCACCTCCAAGATTAAATATTGACTTGAACATCTAGAATTAGTACTTCTCTAATATTTTTGTATGAACATGGCTATGATTAGTATTACAATTTCTCTCACTTCTCAATGTCTTGGAATAGCCTAAGGTCCTACTCAAGAGATGATGATATAATCCTCTACATATATGGTTTGCCTAGGAATTCTACCTTGGTATCTTCTGTAGCTTGTTCTTCAGGAATCCGATAAACCCTGCATCTTGTGGTATGCCTCCACCTCCTAGCTTCTTCATCTTGATCCTATCTAGTTCATATGGAGTGGCTCTATGTGTTTGTTCCCATGTATGATGGTACTTGATGATCAAATGGATGAAGGGTGTGGCTCTATTTATAGGCTTGGACAAGCTCTAGTGTCATGACACCTAGGTGGGTGACTCTTGTTTTGGTGGGATGAGTAAGGTGCTTGGTTGTCATGCTCTCATCCATAGCAATCCTTTGAGCATGAGGTGGCATAGCTTGGAAAGCAAGTCATGTAGATATTTTCATCCCATGTGGCATAGAGATTATCCCCTCATATGATTTATTTTTGGATAGCCAAGTGGCATTTGCTACTAAATATCATGTGGATGGTTTTTTTTATTGTGGATGAGTCATCATACCATCTTTGATTGGATTTACATTATCATATTGGTAGAAAGGTTAAGGTTGAAAGTTATTTCTCAATTTTGGATAGTTGGTTTTGATTTCACCAAGGCATGATCATATGAGTTTTAAAATACTCATAGTTAATTTGATTCAAATAGTTTGAAGTATAATTTGTAATGTAAATGGATTTAGTTTTATGATATTCCATGTATTTAATAAGTTATGATTTAAATAATAATGTGTGGCTTTTAGGCACTTTAGACCACTGTGGTTTAACTTATTTATAAGTGAATTAAATTACACACAAAGGTAGTTGCTAACTTTCAAGTGTTAATAAGTTAGGTTTGATTCTATAAGAATGTGTTGATGTAAATCTAATTCCATTTGATCTAATCCATAGATCACAATCATCTCTACCCAAAATAAGGTTTTAGCAAAGATCACAGTGAAGTTTATAGCGCTTGACTTGATGAGCTACTTCAATTCCAAGCAAGTCAAGTGAAACTTCGATTCATTGTGACAGGTTTTATTTGAAAGCGCGAAAATTCCCGGATTTTCTATGCATGAATGCAATGCACACTTTGGTGTTCTCTCATTTTATTGCCTCTAAACCTGGGATATTACAGCCTCTCCCCCTTAAACTGAACTTCGTCCCGAAGTTCGAACGCTCTCATGTTTCGGAATGTTGAACTGACTTGAACAGATCACCATCCTTTCAACTCCATGGTGATCTCATTAGATATAATTGGATATATCCCTTGTTCAGATCCTTTCTGAAGTCTTCTGATGTCTGGCACTGATACTTTCTTCAATTCTATTATTTCTTCCAACACTCTAAGCTTATAGGCTTACTCTTCAAAGATTCTTGGATTAGGACATCTTATTGTGTTAATGGACTTTACTAATGGTTGTGGTGACATCTTCCTATTTGGGTACTCAAAGCTTGGTTCTACCAGCTGCGGTAATCCAGCTGCGGTGCCCAAACCTTAAGTCTAAAGGATTTGTTTAAAGTAAGGTATTGTTGTCCCTTACTGCCATAACGAAAGTAATGGTACTTCGTAAGGTATTTACGATAGACATGGTCCTGGTTGTTTAGTCCTACGAATGGATTAGACTCATTTAGTCCATCCAATCATGGCTTCTAGTTTGTACTAGTTATCTTCCTTTTGGTTTCTTTAGGTTCCATGAAAGGAATCTTTCTAATAGGCTTATGTTTTGGTATGGTCAAACCCTTCGGTCTTTTGTTTTCTTAGACTTTGATTGTCCTCCGACATCTTCTTCATCCAACTTCATTAGCTTAGACTTACTTGAGCTCTTCTGCTTCTGAGTAATTATCAATTACCCACTCAAGTTAAGGTATAACCCTTACTTCCTCGAGATATGAACCTCGGCTTCTGGTCTGACAACCTCCTGAGAGTACTATTATATGGATACTTCCACCAATCTTATGAAAATAGGATCGGACTTCCTCTCAGTTCAGACCTTCTTCTTCGTCTTTCATACTCCAAATCGTATCTTAATACTTCTCCTTCAATCTTCCTCTCCCCCTTGGAGTTTACTAATGATCTTCAAACTCCTTTTCTTCTAATCATTAAACTCCAAGGATAGGTAGTTGGTCTAAGTCTGGTTTATTTTTTGAACCTTTCTATAGTCTCACGAAGAATTCTTTCTGGTGTATCCACACAATTGTGGATATCCATTGTGAATCCTCCAATTAAATATTTACCAGCTATGGAATACCAGCTACGGAATCCCCCTTTCTTTTAGGGTAAAGAGATGTTCAAGCTGTGGGCTATCTGGTACCAGCTGCAGACTATCTAGCACTAGATGTGGCTTATTGGATACCAGTTGTGGCTATGTTATGGTTCTAGTCAATATCTACCTACCAGCTGTGGCTACTTTCATAGTTTTAGTTAAGATATACCTCACTTCACATACTTTCTCTTCATAATTATCCTATATCAGCTACGATTTTATTATACCAGTTGCGACTTCACTTGTCTTTTTTCCTTCTTCCAGGGTTTGTTTTGCAAGAAAACCACTTGTTGACACTATGAAGATAATATCGTAAGTGACTTCACTTGCATTACCTTCTTCCATAATGAATATGGCTCCACTTCTACTGCTCCATATTCACTATTTTTCTCCCTTCCATGGTACTTCCATGTTGAAGTACTCCTTGATTAAGGATAGAAATGAGTTTGGATTGGTCCTTCCTTTAGAGTATTGTGGTTGCTTCCCACAATTTGACTTCTTTCTTCCAGTGAACCTTCATCTTGTCTTCCAAAATCTTCAGAATTCGTCACTTCCTCACACGAATACCTTTACCCTCTAGACCTATAACATCAAGTAGGAGCTTGATATTGCAACATGCATTTGCATATCAAAGTCAAACTTCATGTATGGATCTAGTCAATCAATGAAAATCCAATAAAATCCAAGAAAATCCAGCTTTGTGCTTATAATACACATCCTTATATACCTGAATATAATAGTTGGGTAAGACATCCCTAAACCTCAGGTGTAGATGTGCAATATATAACACCACATAAGATAGGTTTAGGTTGTGATACTTAGCACGAATACATGAATTTCTACTATTTGTCTCAACATTTATCTTAATTACTCACTTGCAATCAAATAAACTTGAGCAAATTGGGCTAGGGTAGTTGTGATTGATCTAATTTCCTTGGGAAGTGCTAACTTAACTTTAATTCAATTGAAACTAAACTCACCTGATTTCTCGAAACTATAACATGGCTACTCTAAACACATGATTGTTTAGAATATACCACCTATAACTCTAGGATTTCTATATGTGATATGCTCTAAATAAGCCTTCTTGAAATTAAGGGCTACGATTCTAACATACTTGGCACAGTTATTAGGATTTTAAGGCCTAAGCTTTCGAACTATTCCTTAAATCCTACTCCTCATCATACTTCTGTTAACTCACTTATGATGTTCTACTCGCTCACATCATGATTCTCAAGTGAATCATATATGATTACCAACTTTACCATGAAAAGTAGACTTAAATACTCCTATCACTCTTCCTTAACTCCCATGATTGACTCGTCATAGGTACATACTACCTCATATAACTTATCTCCTTTAATTATCATCAGTCATTTGACATTTTAAATAACTCATACTTAACCATAACTTGCATTGGTATACTTCTTCCAATAGGATATCTTCCTTATGGTTGTATCCTCTCTTTGGACTACCATTTGTTGTATACCAACTGTGGTCTACTACCACCCATTATCTTAGGCTCCAATGGTGTTCTAATTATTTGGAATGAAGCAAGATAGCTAACTAACTTTACTAAAGAAAGATAGATACGAAAGATTGACCCAAGTGTGTCAGGATTATTCTCAAGTGAATACCCATCTCAACTCATAAGAATGGTTGATTTAACTAAGACATCTTCCTATAGACACTACCAAACCTATAGGTCTCCTTTAAAGGGTTTTAATCCTAGGGTCAAAGCATTTGCTCGATACCGACTGTGATGACCCAGACGTACCACTGCATGGTGTAGTACACAAGTCGTTGACATAACACAAGTGAAACACCGTTCCACTCATATTACATCCCTCAGAGTGGTACAACAGAAACATATGCGAGTCCAAGGTATGTCTATAGAAGTACACACGAACTGTTTACATAAGATCCACACAGCCTCCTACTTTACAGTGAGGTAAAACTTCAAATAAAGCTCTAGAAGAACGACTCGTAGTCTATCTTATTGCTATCTCAAGATTATGAGCTACTTGGCTTGCTATAGAATTCTAGCTACTTAGGTGCTAGGATTAGGGAAAGGTTCCCTTCTATTACTAGTCTAGGTTTCCATAATAGCTGATGCAGAAGTTTACTCCATTGACTTCATTGATTGGATTCTTCATCTTGTTGCATTTGACTCCTCTCGTCTTCGAGTTCTACGGTAGTTTCTCCTTCTGGTGCTTCCATCTAAGAAGGGGGTTCAAATGGGATAGAATGAGTACGAGCGTACTCAGCAAGTTCATATTAGGAAATAGGTGTATCATGCACTAGCTACAGCCATAGACCGTAAAGTCATAGGCCAATGCAAGTTTTCATAAACATTTCTTCAAAAGGTTTATTTTGTTCTGAAAACTATGCCCGTCGGTCTTCACAGAGTTGACTAGAACTTCATGGAGTTCCTTTCCTGCCGCGTTCGCAGCTTCCCTTCCCGGAACAGGGAGTGATGACCACAATTCAAGTATCCGCTGCAGAGGTGCGTTACTTTTCCCATAAGAGACCTTATCCTTGATACCTATCCGAGATGCATGCTCGTCCACACTTCCTTGGTGTGGGGCCGGTGTAAGATCCAAGCCAATCACTGCCTTCTCCGCGACCCCGCAAACCCACCCTTTTGTCCACCCGTACACCCCCGTGAGACTTCTCCCGGTAATACGGCTTTACTCACGGTGCACTTTGGACAATCCATCATAGATCGTAGAGCCCGACATCACACACGGATGGGGATTTAAAGGCTATCCCAACCTACGGCATCTGCCTCCAACACCCCGCGGCTCTACCAATCCGTTGGCGTGCGAAGGGAAAAGATACAGACTGACTTCCCTGCAGCCATTATAGATCTTATGGTCAACGCGATATGTACGGCGCTAGAATCACTGGACGGCATTGGTACTTAGTCCTAGATGAGTAGTACCCATGCAATGGAACCTCCACCATATCAACACATAAGATGGTTCCATTGCCCACCACATAGTCATATTCATAATTGTAAAATAATACTTTGCTTTTCAATGCATGAGTGATAAGTATAGTACTTTGCATATAGTTTGATACAAATAATCAAATGACATGAGCAAGCGATGAACTTGCCTTTCTTGATCGCAAGATTATGCAGGCAAAAGCTTCGATACGTGATAACTCCAATTTCTGAAATACCATCATCGTCCGGTAAGGACAATGTTTAAAGAACTGGCAAGATGCTATAATGCATAGTATGAGATGCAATCGTCCCGAGCGTAATATAACCTCGATGATTTAGGATGTATGAGTTGTAAAGGTTTCTTTAGGGTTGGTTGCACTTTTAGAATGGTTCTCAAACAAGGTTCTTATTAGGGTTTGGTTATATTAGCATCATAATCAAGTGATATAAGACATCATCACAATCATACACATAAAGAATAGTGGTGGAATAATATGTAAAGAACAATTGTCAATTTTAAGTTCTATAGAACATGGTTGATGATTACTTGTAATATACTTCAAAAGAATAACTTTTGAAGAACATGTTGTTTAAATAAGTATTTCAAAGAAGGATTGGGGCTTCTAAGGTTTGATTGACATTTGTACTTCAAAAGAATAACTTTTGAAGAACAGAGTTAAATAAGGATATGAACTACTATACATAGGAGCTATGTAACTCTAGGGTTTACTATTGGGTTCATTTAATTTCACTAATAGGAACTAATTGGTTCTTAATTTGGAATGGGTTTCTATATAGCAAGTATTGGTAGGTTTATTGCTATGGTTTCTTCTAAGCATCATAACAAAGGATGATGGTCAAGATGGTTCTATAAATTAGCTATTAAGGTTTACTATGGTTTCACAACTGCTTTATTAAGTGATCTCTAATTGCTTCTAAACTAAATGGTTTATCATTCCTTTAATAGGGTTTAGTTGGATAGAAGCATGTGTTGTGTATTGCTACATAAGGTTGATACTAGGGTTCATAATTATGGTTCTACTAAATTGTGATGGTTGAGGTTGATCTTAATGGTGTGGTATTTAGGAGTGGTGATCAATGGTACTAATTCAATTTAACAAGTTAGGGTTTATACCTAGGTGGCACTAGTGGATCATATAGGTTTTAATTAAGAATAGGGACATGAAATGATAATCTCATGTGACTTGGTTTTATGCTAGAGGATCATAACTTGTATTTGTTGGTCACATAATATGGTTCTCTACGTAAGGTGACATTCACATGATCACATGTGATAAGCAACTAGGGTTTAGGGTTAAAGTATTTTCAATTGATCACATAAAATAATGGGATCCAAATTCTAACTTATATTAAAACTAGGGTTTCTAAATTATGATCCAATTCTTAAAGCAATACTTGGTACTAGAACTAATGTGATTAAGTACTTGGAATAGAGTTATTAATAATTTTAACATGCTATTAATTTTTAGAGGGTTTAAGAATTAAAATAATTACTAGTTAGGGTTTAATTAGAAATCAGGGTTTCCTAATTATTGTTAGGTTTTAAAGTATTTAACTTGTTAACTTAAGAATGTTTAAGTAAATAATTTTTGAGCTACCAAAATGATATTGGCTTTTACTATTTTCTTGAGTTATTACTATTTAGAGAAAATAGAAAACAGTAATTTGCAAATTAGGGTTTATGAATTACCACTAATAATTAAGTTAATGTAAATATGATAAATAAAATTAATCCTAACATTTTACTTAGTTACTGAATATCTAATATTTAATTTTGAAACTTCACTAATTATTGAATTCAAATTGTATTTTAAATAATTGAAATGGCATAATTAATAAGGTTTAAAAACAAATGAATTTTTATTTTGTCACACATTTTTGTTTTATATTTTATTTGAATAGAGTTTATTTTTGTGAGCATTTTGATATATTATTCTTAATTTGCTGAGTTAAGATGATTTTTATCTATTTATGAAAAGTTTCAACAATTTACTGGTTTTTAAATTAAAACAGAAAAACTAAAGGTACCGGTTCACACCCTAGCTACTGCGACAGACAGGTGGGGCCGTTGACTGGGTCACTTACCACGCAGGCAAGGACCAGTCAACAAATGCTGACGAGGCAGGAGACACGTCCCTCTCGCCGTCGGCTCGACGCCGGCGACCCGGACGAGGACGGCGCCGCCGCTACAGGGTCTCCCCGAGCTTCCCGTGAAGTGTGTTCGAACGAGAAGAGGATGAGGAACACTCTGGTGGTGGCGGAATCAACTATTGGTGCCCGGAACTTCATCAGAGACGATGACCCGCGGCGGTTTACTCCGGCGAGGAATCGGATCCGATGCTAGGATGGATGACAGAGCAAAATAAAAGGCTCCAGAGGTGCGTATGCTAACCCTGAAGATGATGATGTGCTCGACGGGGACGTTGGTGGTCGGAGACGAGCTCACCGTCGCGAATCCCGGCGATCTCGCTGCAAGGGGAAAAGCTGAAATTGACGTCGTCCGCAGCTCCCCTGGATACGTGCTTGCTCCCGTGTGGACTACGCACCGAGGCGCACCTCCTCGACCATAAATCGTACGCCGGGGTGGTCTTAATCGGCGGCTAGCCGGAGAACAGCCGACGGTGATTTTGTTGATTGCGAGAGATAGAGAGCGATTGAGGAAGAATGGATGGGCAGCGAGGTTCTAGGGTGTCCTGGAGATGCACCAGACATATTTATAGAGCTGGACGGGGGCTAGTTCGTCATCTCACCGTCGGCGACGGCAGAGATGCTACGGTGGTTTTGACATGGCCAACGGGCACGAATCGCTACGCGATGACCACCGACGGACGCAGCGAAGATTGGGAGAGGTTCTGGATTCGCCTGCAACGTCCGAGGTCGTCCTTATCGCCGTCTTGATCGTGGCCTACTGGCGCAGGCTTGCTGTCGACGCCGGGGAAGAGAACGAAGACGATGGCCTCCTCTCGCACGATTTTTGAAGCACTTGAAACGGTATGGTGGTGAGTCGAATTTGTTCGTGGGCTGGGCTGCTCCTGGGCTTGGTCGACGTGGTGGTAATGGGCTGCGGTGGCCTGCCAGGTAGGTTTCCCTTTCTTTCTCATTTCAAATTTCTGTTTTCATTTCCTGGTTTCTATTTGGTATTTGAATTCACATTTGAATTATGTTTTATTTTACATGTTCTAAAATACTTGAGTATCAAGATAATTTGATAATCATGCTTACTGTATGGTTTTATTATTTTAACAAATAGTTTGGTTAGGATTCAATTGAGATCTTGTGAGACTTGAATTAAATAGAAATGGTTTAGGTATTTATTTCAACTCTTTAAATTTGGAAATCAAACCTATTTTGAATGATTTGAATTTTAGAACATGTGCATGGTGAACACATTCTATTTTTCTAGTGCTTAACCCTAGTGATCATTCACATATAATTTAATTATGGCTAGGGTTTAATAAATGGTAAAGGAAATGGAATTGTTTTATGATTTTATGTGGATAGTTATTTCTAAGGGTTTAAAGTTTTGCATACTCTTTATTAAGTTGCAATATAAGTAGGCATGAGGCATGGCAGGGTTCTTTTCATGATCCCAAGTGGTACTTGGATTCAAATGTGGTCTAGGGTTTTTATTTGGGATTACCCATGGGATACACAAGCCGAATTGGGTATAAGTATAAGCTTTGATTATGTTTTATAGGCTAGCTAGGGTTACTCCTCCATACAAGGCATGAGGATTGGTCTGGGGTTAACTACTAGTGATATACTTATTATTTTATGTGATAGATGAGATCTATTGATCACATATATAGGTTTAACTTATCATCTCAATTTATAAGGTAAGATCGGACATTAGACATGATCCACTTATTCCTCACTAATCTCTCTTCTTTAATCCTTATCTCAACACACTCACTTAAATTCTTAGGGTTTATGATTAATACCAAATTGTGATGATTATGGAATTGGTTTCCTAAGGTATTGCTATTGGAATAGGGTTCTCACCTCCAAGATTAAATATTGACTTGAACATCTAGAATTAGTACTTCTCTAATATTTTTGTATGAACATGGCTATGATTAGTATTACAATTTCTCTCACTTCTCAATGTCTTGGAATAGCCTAAGGTCCTACTCAAGAGATGATGATATAATCCTCTACATATATGGTTTGCCTAGGAATTCTACCTTGGTATCTTCTGTAGCTTGTTCTTCAGGAAATCTGATAAACCTGGATCTTGTGGTATGCCTCCACCTCCTAGCTTCTTCATCTTGATCCTATCTAGTTCATATGGAGTGGCTCTATGTGTTTGTTCCCATGTATGATGGTACTTGATGATCAAATGGATGAAGGGTGTGGCTCTATTTATAGGCTTGGACAAGCTCTAGTGTCATGACACCTAGGTGGGTGACTCTTGTTTTGGTGGGATGAGTAAGGTGCTTGGTTGTCATGCTCTCATCCATAGCAATCCTTTGAGCATGAGGTGGCATAGCTTGGAAAGCAAGTCATGTAGATATTTTCATCCCATGTGGCATAGAGATTATCCCCTCATATGATTTATTTTTGGATAGCCAAGTGGCATTTGCTACTAAATATCATGTGGATGGTTTTTTTTATTGTGGATGAGTCATCATACCATCTTTGATTGGATTTACATTATCATATTGGTAGAAAGGTTAAGGTTGAAAGTTATTTCTCAATTTTGGATAGTTGGTTTTGATTTCACCAAGGCATGATCATATGAGTTTTAAAATACTCATAGTTAATTTGATTCAAATAGTTTGAAGTATAATTTGTAATGTAAATGGATTTAGTTTTATGATATTCCATGTATTTAATAAGTTATGATTTAAATAATAATGTGTGGCTTTTAGGCACTTTAGACCCTGTGGTTTAACTTATTTATAAGTGAATTAAATTACACACAAAGGTAGTTGCTAACTTTCAAGTGTTAATAAGTTAGGTTTGATTCTATAAGAATGTGTTGTTGTAAATCTAATTCCATTTGATCTAATCCATAGATCACAATCATCTCTACCCAAAATAAGGTTTTAGCAAAGATCACAGTGAAGTTTATAGCGCTTGACTTGATGAGCTACTTCAATTCCAGCAAGTCAAGTGAAACTTCGACTATCGTGACAGTTTTATTTGAAAGCGCGAAAATTCCCCGGATTTTCTATGCATGAATGCAATGCACACTTTGGTGTTCTCTCATTTTATTGCCTCTAAACCTGGGATATTACAGAGTGCAAGATCATCTTGATCCAGGATTTCATGAAGATCAACATGTAGTTTAGGACATTTTATTAACTTGTAATTTTCCTTTTTCTTTTTCCTTTTTATTCAATTCATGTAATGTGTTGTAACATTTCATATTTCAATTCTAAATATTGTAATGACAATGTATCATGTGCGATTATCAATAAAGCTCCAATTTTCTCTAATGAGCTTTGTATAATAGTTGTATTATTTATCTTCTTGATTATTTATAATTTGTTTAATGAATTACCTCAAATTTGAATTATGAGATATTCATATGATGTTTTAAATTTGAAATTCAAACACAACTTGTGGTTGAATTCAATCATGCAACTTAAGTTGTAATGCACAAACTCTCCTCTCTTCTCAAAATCCTAAATTAGCTAAGTGAGATGCAAGTTTGTCGCACTCTCGAAACCCTAACCCTGTAAAGTGTCGAGAGAGAAACTTGTCCCCCTTCGATGCAGTTTTCTTTTAAAAGCGTGAAATTTCCCCAGAATTTACGATGCAATGCACATCCCTTTCTAAAATCTACCCCTCGCTCGTCTCTAAACCTGGGATATTACATTGACCCTGTCCTATCTTCATCCATTGAACACAACACCAACCAAAGTAAACTCGAAAGGTCCGGTAAGCGTAAGATAAAATCAACTAGCATGTCTTGTAGACGTTTTGTTTAGAAAATTTTAGTAGTTATTCCCAAGGTTCTATTAAACCTATGTCTTCTTACAATACTACAATCCATAATCTGGATCGAAGGTATCAACCCTTTTTCTTGTGCGGTTGCTGAGGAAGCAATTTCGCTATTCCGGTAAGGTTACTAGAGAACTTGTTAGTTTCATATTCGATTTACGTTTTATTTATTGTTATTAGTTTACCTTTTTTCATCTATTTGAAAACCCCAAAAAATTAGTGATTGTTTTTGTTGTCATAATAAAAAACACCAAAAATATAGTACAAAATAAGCCTAGGGAATATGCTATCCCCAATGATGATTTTATTTTAACTCAGCCAACTGTTGCAGTGGAGAACTATGAATTTAAGCCTAACCTTTTAAGCTAGGTTCGGAAGAATCGATTTGGTGGCTCACCCGCTTAGGATTCAGGTATGCACTTAAATACATTTACTAGGATATCCAATATGATGAACATTAAAGACGTTGAGGTCGGTGTCCGCCTAGGGGCCCACACCACCCCTTGTTGCGGGCTCACCCTTGGCCGCGCCATGGGGTGGTCTGGCCGCCTTGTGGCGCCTCCTCGCCCCCCCTCTGGACTCTATCTTTGTTACGGTAAAATATTGAATTCAGCTTTTGTTTCTTCCAATTCCGAGAATATTTCCTGTACAAATTTTCTGAAATACAAAAACAACAGAAAACAGGGAAATGGCATTGTGGAATCTTGTTAATAGGTTAGTGCCAGAAATGTATAAAAGTGCAACAAAGTGTAAATAAAACATATTGGAATTTGTGTAAAAAAAGCATGGAGCATCAAAAATTATAGATATGTTTGCGAGGTATCAACATCCCCAAGCTTAACTCCTGCTCTTCCTCGAGTAGGTAAGTGATAACAAAAATATTTTTTGAGGTGACATGAAGCCAACACAATCTTGATCTAACTATTGTAAAACACTATAAGCTGGGATCATAGTAATCTAAACATAGGCATCATAGACATAATTCTAATTATAGGACTTAGCAACTATGTTATAACATGAGAAGTAACTCAAACAAAGGATCATGAATAATTGTGCATTGAAAGCAACTGTTTGGTTATAAGAATATAGAAAACATAGCAAAGTTGTACTCAGCGTATCCTTTATCAAGTAGCAAAACATAAATGCCAGGACACCTTTATAGTTCAAAGTGTGACTAGATACAAGTAATTTAAGAACAGGCGATAGCATAATCATGAATCAATCAATAAGTCTTGGGACTATGCATAGTTTACTCTGAATGACAACTTTGCTCTATTAATTGGTGAATAAATCAAGAAGATGAAGACTCAACATAGAAGTAAAAGAAAGGCCCTTCATAGCAGGAAGTAAGATTAACAAGTTTTATAAACCTTCCAAAAACTATGGTACTCATTAGCTTTGAGATCTCATTAGGCCTATCACAAGCATCTTGAATAGTTAAAGTTAATGTGAGGGCATGCTTGACAAATCACAAGTCGAAAATCTCGTGCCCCTTGAATACAAGTACCTAAACATCATGCTACTCAACTTAGGTCCCATGTAAGTTCTTGTCATTGTAAGTATACAAGTATTATTGAGAACGCAAATGGGGTACCTCCTGCCCATGATATAGAAGTACTCCTTCCGATATAGGAGCAATCCCATACCAAAATTAAAAGACAAATAGACAATGAGCATCTCAGCAATACTTTTATGTGATCCTAACTGAACAGACGCATCCAACGGTGGAGACCACCAGTACGAGCGGGTTTGCCCCGTATACCGTCCGCCTATACCGCTTGAACGGCTTCGTTAAGGTGTCGGGCTAGCTGGGGAAAATCCAGAAACCAGCCGTTCTTTCTTTCTCTCTCTCAAAACCTCAAACCATAATCCCCTAGAATCATTAATTCTTCGTCGATTTTGTTCCTCTGAGTTGGGGATTCTTCACATAGGTACATTTCTCATCTGATCCATGTGCTATTTGCATCAATGAACGGTTGAATTCTCGTATTGGGTACCTAGATGAGTTCATAGTTTTTGAAATTTCTTGTTGACTCTACATGTTCGAATTCAAAGTTTGTGCGTGTAATCGTTGTACAATACCATAGAAACCTAATGCCTACACTTTTGCTATGAAATTTTTTTGCATCACAACGAGCTTTAGCGGTATGTTCCGTAAGAATTCGAGCAGTAGAGCTGGTGGCTCGAGCAGTCACCCGACTCGCGGAAGGATAAAGAAGTACTCGAGACCGACTCGGGTCGACGGGGAGTTTCTCACCTCCCAAGGCCTCAACAACAACTTCACCATGTTGTTGAGGAACTCCGGTATGGTGGTCTTTTCGTCACTTAGCTATGACACATACAAGCGTGCCACACTCGAGTTTCTCGCCACCTTCCACGACGACCTCACCATCCTAGGGCGAGACACCACTATGAGTTTTTAGTTGAATGGTACGCCGCATTGTCTTACTTTTGAGGAATTTTGTGGTTTCTCCAGGTTCTCCCCTACTAGAGAGAGTTCGAGATTACTAAGGAGGTTGTCCAGGAGGCACAAGAAGCTCAACAACATATTGATGTACACAGGAACTCGTACTATCTGGGAAGAAGTCCACCACCATCCAGAACCCTGCCATTCGCTACTTCGCCACCTTCTTGGCGAACTCTATCCTCAGCAAGGGAGATATCGGGGCCATGGTTAGCTCGGAGATGTGCATCATCTGCAGAGTACTCTATACCAACATGGAGCTGAGGTTTCGAGTTGCTTGCCGATGAAAAGAAATGAACTGATCGATTAATGGGATGGACCTAGCTAAACCCTAGTCTTCGTGCAATCTCGGTCCATAGATAGATACATGTCCCTTGATCTGCACCTCTCAACTGGCACCCCAACCCTAAAAAAACTAGTACCCCCTGTAGCACCTGTCGTGGTCATATCCAAGACATAGCTAGTTATCTCTTAGCTCCTTTAGTGTTAGCATATATACAATCTAGTGCAATTCATCTTTGTTTATGTTAGTTAAGCATCTGTGCACATATATGGGATGAAAAATTATAGATAGGAGATCAAAATAATCCGGCAGTCAAGCTACTAATATGTGATCGATCTGGAATACACCAGATGCACTAAATTCATAAATACCATTTGATATCTATCATGGACACATTCATAGTAAGGTTTTCCTGCCATACTTGAATTAATGACCACAATAACAAATGAACATCCATCCCTGTTATTGATGGCAAAACAATAAATAATTTAGAATCTCCTTTTGGTATTTAGCTACAAGGCATATCAAGACATAAATACTTATACAAAATGTGATCTTATGCGGTGCGATGATCGACAATTTAATAAGTTGTACATTTATGAGTAGTATCTAGAAATACGAAAATATATGCATCATTTATAACAAAATATATTGGCAATATTGTCACACCCCAATTTTTGCAACCTGGTTTAGTTGTCCTTAGTGCAAAAATTAGGGGGAACAAAAACTTTTTGTATAGACTAATTAGATGAATTGCCTTGATCTGTTTGTTATAATAAATTGCTTTGATCTCGCTGGTAGGTGAATTGTCTTGATTTGCTTGTTGAGTTTTGTCTTGAGCTAACCCAAAGAACAACACCTCTAGTGGTAAGATAAACAACTCACCTAATAAAACACATGTGTCACTTAGGAAAAATTGTTTTCCTTTTTACTACATCAAACCCTTCTCTTGATGGCAACATGAGTGTGCCATCTTGATATTCATCTTTGTGTAGTCTAGCTCAAATCATCCTTAATTCCAAACTTGAGATCACCTACCCCTTAAAACATCCATCTCTTACACTATAGTTGAAAACCCCAAAGACATCACTAAATTTGGCTAAATCCTAAATCTGTTTTTAGGTTCCATTTTGGAGCCCCTGGATTTAAGCTACCTCTTACCATCTAAGGCAATACATCTAATCTTAACTCTACCTTGCCATGAGCACTTCCCAGCCATGTCCTTGCCTTGAATCCAATCACTCTTACGCTCATTTATCCCTGCTAGTTTTGAGGCCAAGTCAACAACCTGTTTTGACAAACTTCCAAGATTCCCATATTGGAAGTTGACCTCTAAGCACCACGACTGTTATTGGTAATCTCATTGCATGGATCCCATCTATGCAACACTCTCTTCAACTTCCCCATCTTGCATATCCCATGCTACCCATGCAACCCTTATATTCACTTGATCTTCTCCCCTATCTAATGTTTCAACACTAGATCATTTCTTCCTCTTTTACCTCTTGTGTTCATTTAATCCAAGTTTAATCTTCACAAGACCAAGAGTGGAAATGATGGGTACATTGAGTAGCCACCATCTACCCTTGAGAACACTCCTCCCTAAAATAGTTCTCTTTCTCAAAACCCTACTATTTTTCTTCTCTGGTTTTGACCACAGAACCACTTCTAGTTTTATTAAAAATCTTCAAATGTTTTCTTCAAATAACCAGAGGGAATTGTGGATGGTATTTTGTATCATCTCACTTCCTTCAACCCAAAATACCTTTTTATCAAAGTATTGGTTTTATTATTTCTTCTAATGCATGGTTATGGTACATGTGCCATCCTTGCACCCTTTTTGATAACACATGGGAAAAATCTATTTGGCAATATGATGCAAGTAGACCTATTTTGTTTTAAATATCTTTGGTTCTCTTTCAAAATGTTTTCAAAGGCAAGTTCCATGAAAACCCGTCCAACTTTTGATCAACTCACATATAGTGGTCCATACCAATCTTTCCAAATGTGAATTCAAATGAAAACTTCTATTCATCAACAATACCTTGGATCTATCTCTTTCGATCATTTGTTTGTCACAAACAAAGTGATAACAAATTTTCCTTTTAAATGCATGACACCCTCACTCTCCATTTCTATCTATATGTCTCTACCTCCATTGACATTATCTCCTCAATATCATGCCTTGTTCTATTCACATGGATGTTGTGCATCTCTCTCAATTGTTCACTTGAGTTTGCAAGAATGGAGCCGGCCATTGTATGTGCATGAAAATTTCGGCCAGCCCTCTTCTCATCACTTCCTTCCTCCACAAGGCTTGCCTCCCAACTATCCCAATCACTAAATGGGCAGTCACCCACCATGGCCAATCAAAGAAGGAGGCAGCCACCCCTCTCCCTCTATAAAAAAGACTTGGCCGGCCACCTCCCTCCCTTTGCCTCTCATTTTCCACTCCCCACACCTTCCTTCACTTCCTCACACTCTTCTCCTACCTCTTCCCCACGAAATATTGCTCCCCCAAGGCTTCATGGCCGGTCATGGCCATGGCAAGCCACCAAGATGAAGCTTCCCTCCTCCCTCAAGCTCCTCCTCACCATGAGAGCCTCCCTCTCCTTCTTCTCCCCAACCCTAGATGGTTTTCTCTCCTCTTCTTCTTCCTCCCTTGCTAAGATTGGATCTTGATGCAGGTGCATGTTGGTCCAAGCATGGAGAAGCTTGAGCTATCCTCAGATCTGAAGTTCTTGAGCAAAGCTCGTCCAAATCCTTGCTGTAATTTCTGTATGTTGCTGTTTCAGATTCTGGTACGAAATTGTAAAATCCGCCAAAACTCGTGTGCAGATCCAAATCGAGTGATTCAAAGTTCCGCAGATAGATACGGAAAAGATCTACAACCTGGCGTTGGTGCCATCCTCAAATTCTTTATGGATTGTCCGTGGTAAACAAAGTTCTGTAAACATGCAGATACACTGTTTGTTAGATTTGTTCCGATTTACAAAACCTTTTTGAACAAACTCAACTGTAGGTGAAAGACCTATTCAATACCTTCATTTTGGCGGTGGTTTCACTTTTATTGACCTCCTGAAACTGAAATGGTTCACAGATCAAGATCTGATCAGATCTGACTTTGTCGAATTAAACCAGAAGCTTGGAAACGAATTTTTGAATGAAACCAGTTGGGTAAGAACCAGCTTCTCAATACCTTTCAGATGCAGCTTACCTCATATTTTTATGATTGATGTACGATTTGTGGTGAATTAAACTTGTTCTGTGTGTTCTGCAGACATGACTGTTAGCTTTTAAATCACCAAAAATCCATTTTGAAACCTAATTGAGTGGTTCCAATTCTGTAGGTTTAATATTTTTGAGTGAATCCAATTGGGTTAGTCTTGTATTAGTACTGGCCATCTAGGAAAAATAGTGTTAGTCTCTGTACATGCATTTTTGTTACTGTTAGTAATGTGTATGTGTGACATGGGTTGTTGTAGCAAAACTTTTTGGTTTATTTGGAAACCTTAACCACCTCTTTGCATTAAAAATTGGTCAACCTTTGTTTTATGCTTGCAAAACAAAACCTCTGCAATTTAACATTAGCTCTTTTGTTTTGCTTAAGTTTTCTAATGGTAGGGCATATCATTTGCTTCCTATTCTTGTGTGGTATTATGTGAGCAAACTAAGTTAGGAAAACTGTTTTCTACTTTTCCAAAAATGTTTGAAAATGTTTTGTGAATATATTTGATGTCAAACTAATGCTCTTGTCCTCTTTATGATGTTATCTACCAGGGGATGTTTGGTTTATACCATGGTGATAACCGAGAGAGGCAATTGCTAAGTTGTGATACTCTCATACCTTTACTAGGTAAATAACATGGGTTTTTCTTAAAGTTGTTTTGTGGTATCTATAGGTCCTTAGTATGTTATACCTTGGCTGCATGGTTAGTTGTTGATTGTTGAATGTTGTCTTGTTAATGCAATGTGATTAATTGTGTTCCTTTTATATTTTCCGGCGATAGATGCGAACAATTCCGGAGAAGAAGAAGTGGTTCGGATAAGGGTTTTATTTATATTGAGGGGATTCTTATATTGATGGAGTTGAAAAAGTCCAGGGACAAATAAGCCAAGGCAAGCCATCTCTTGATCTCTGAATGTTGAATCACATATTGTGGTTACTTTGTTATTCTTGTCTCTCGATATATTTTGTGTGGTATCTACTTATGTTGATGGAGCGTGCTCACCATGAGCATGTTGGATTCTCTTTGACACCTCACCTACCATCCCCTTTAGGGAAATGGTGGTCATTATCATGATCTTGGTGTACCCTCTAAGTGTGAGGGGTATGCCCTCTTATCTTGTGTGTGTCAACCTCTTGGCACCCTTCTTGAACCCCTTGTTGATGTTCTGCATACTTACTCTCGAGTATGTTGAACCCCTTGTTGATCTTATGCATGCATACCCTGAGCATGTATGTCCCCTTGACCATCTATATTATCATCTTCTTAGCGGTATGATGATTAACATCTTGAACCTTGTTGAATCTTTCAACTTATGTTGTCCCTATACATGCTTATCCTAAGTATGTATGATCCCCTTAACACCTCAATTATCATCCCCTTAGTGGTATGATGGCTAGCATCATGTCATTGTGACTCTTAGTTCCTTCATAAAACTATAGGTTGGGAACCCCTTGGAAAAATACCTTGTTGAAAAGAATTTTTGAAAACCTTGGGTGAGTTGGACTTACCCAAGCGTGTGTTTATGAAAGGAAAGGATCTTGGCAAAGATGGTTGAAAAGAAAATCTTGTTTTCGAAAACTTTGGCGCCTAAGTATTCACCCGTGACAATTAACCCGCGCAACCAAATTACCCTGGGGTGGGACGGGGCTTAGCCCGTAGTTTGTTCTTCTTAACATGGGACACCGCACAACTATATAAGGGTAAGGTTACCCCTGAATCCGGATTGTCGTTGGTGGAGACAATAGTATAACGGGAGGCCTTCGGGGCTGACCCGTCCGGAAGACACTATGGGTCTCCCGGCTTGGCGGTGGAGCCACGCTCAAAGTGAGGTGAGCTGCCACGGTGCCGGGGAGGTACATACTCCATAGGGTAGGATCCCGTGCTTAGACGAATAGGCGAAAGGCTATGTCCGAGTTTTTGTCATGGCATAGTTGATATGCAGGGATGATGCCCACATGATAAACTCGCGGATCTTGTGGGGAAAGTGTGCAAACTCTGCAGAGTCAAACCTATTCGACTAGCCGTGTCCGCGGTCATGGACGGTTGAAATGGTTGTTGCTTAGCCTGATGAGTTTTGTTTGAGAAAGTGTTTACCAAAGGAAAAAAGGAACTTGTTTTCGGAGTACCGGAAGGGTACTAGAATGGTTTGGTTGACCATGTGGAGATGGTCGGAAAGGAAATAAACTGGGTTACTCCCTTCCTAGTGTTTTATGTTGTAGAACTCTTTTGAAGTATCTTCTTCAACAAAGATATAGAGATGTCATAGGATCTTCTTGGTGTCCCCTTCAACTGTGATGTTGGGATGCTACATCCACAAGAGAAACTGATTCTCTTTCACATGCTATATCCACAAGAGAAACTGATTCTCTTTCACATGCTATATCCACAAGAGAAACTGATTCTCTTTCACATGCTATATCCACAAGAGAAACTATTCTTCCTCTCTTGTCTCTTTTAGTTAGCTCTGTTAGCATCTTTCTTGATGGTTTTGCGAGTACAATTCCAATGTACTCACGGCTTTGTCCCTAGCTATTTACTTGGCCACACTTGGAGGAAATCGATAGAAGAAGGAGTCGACGACGTCTATGCGAGCTAGGAACGTCTTCCCAGTCAGTTGCCTGTAGGGTTATGGCAGATGACTTGGGTACTGCGCTGCTGAAGTGATGATGCTACTCTGATGTTTAGTTAGGCCCTCCGAGGCTATTATGTAAGTATGGGTCATGTGACCATGTTGTAATTTTCTTATTCCGCTTTGTAATGGATGGTGTAATTTGATATCGGTTCGGTTATGTGTTCACGGCGCACCGATCATGGGATCGTGAACTGTATACATAACAGGGAATTTCGGACGGCTAGTCCGGGGTCCCCCAGAGCTGGTATCAGAGCTATCCTAACTGTAGGAGACCTTAGTTAGCATGGACGTTAGTTAGGAAAGAAGTATTTGGGAAAAACTATTTACGAAACAAATGCTTTCTTTAGTCGGAAGCATAGCTTCTACTCCTCTTATTTCTTCAAATTTTCTAAATTCTTATCTCTCCGCTTTATTAAAATGTGTGAAAATTCTTACTCTATTGTCTCACCCACTTCAAACCTACATATTGGACGATGTCCCCGACTCAGACCCAGAGACTCGAAGTCGAAGATGGATCAACCTTTTATGAAGTCTCACGTATCTCCAATGACAACTATTGAAGATCGGACGCCGACTTAGTCCTGCACATAAAGGGATAATAAGATCATGCCTTTGGTTGTCACCAAAGTCTGTCAAGGAGCTGACCTTGTTCCTCTATGGGCTCGCACTTTTGCAGTCGTCAGGAATCAAATCCTCAGTTTCTTGACTAGTAATTTTTAGGCCAGCCACGAGAAGATATCGACTTCGGGAGCACCTCAACAGCTACCTCTACGAAGACCTCATGTTTCCGGGATGTCGAGACCAGAAGTTCTACCCAGTTGTCTCCTCCGCCTCAACATCAATGACTCAACACCCGGACCCTTCACTACCAACTGCTACAAGGATCCAAGTTGAAGCTGATGCTGACGATATGAAGACGTCGACATATGTGACCAGCCCCAAACCAATAGGATGGATAGGACAAACTCAATCGCTTTGATTGAGATAAACCCGCGCATTAGGAATTTCTGGGTACTTAGAGTACCATGTCTGGGTTGATGATTGCTTGTAGTTCCCTAGTGTGCTGCCTTGAGTGATTGTATCTGTTTGCTGTGTGCATGTATGTCTTACTACTTAGACGTTCCCGCCCTTTTGAATTGTTTGAAATTTGTAAAACAGAAATTAAAAATGGAAATCTGCCAGTGTACTGTTTTGCTAATAAAAATAGTTTGGTAGCTCCGATTGATGTGACTCCAATTGCAATAGAACCGTTATGATATTATCTTTCAGATGCCACTGACCTTGTATTTTTAGGATTTTTGTGCGATTTGTAATATATAAAACTTGATCACTGTTTCTGGTTAGTATTTTGAGTCTCAAAAATTGAAAAATAAATATTTTTGAATGATTCCAATTGTGATGATCTTGTTTTGTTACTGTGCATCTAGGAAAAATACCAGTAGCCTCTGTTAGTGGTATTTTGTTTCTGGTTATGGTTGTATGGGTGTCACATGCCATGATAGGATTAAAGTTTGCCTCGCCGATGTATTGCTAACTGCTAGTTAGTTGGGTAGATTAACGAAAGACTCTAACTCTAAACCCGTTAGCGAGTTGTTTTTTTAACCGTCGGGGAAACTAACTCAGACCCCTATCTACGCCGACTACTTTCAACGTCATCCGAAGCATCTCTACTACGCCAAGAAAATAGAAGCCCCTACCTTCAAGAGTGACTGCACCCCTGCGAGAAGACATACTTATTTGGTCTAACCTTAGAGCATAACCACACTAACATCGAGGATATCTTCTTGAAATCACCCTCTAGCACGCCGTCTAACAAGCTGAGAGGACAATAGCGTCAAAGCCAAGCTACATCACATGGTTCATCTGGTCCTCATCAAGTGAAGCTCCTGAAGATACCTCAAGACTCAAGATTAGGTGTAGTTTACCCGCTCACTTCTTAAGCGGGTGTAAGTCAGCACCGACCCTCAAGCTGAAGATTGTCTCCGATGACCTTTGATGATGCTTCATTTGGACAACAACCAGGCGCTTCTTCGACTTACTAACTTACCGCGCGTTATATGGATTAGTAAACACCGTAAGTGCCTCTTGAAGCTATGGACTACACATCACCCTCTGAAGATGTTCTACTCAAGACGAGAGATATCACTTCCTCGAAGCACCAACAAGACCCATGCTAGAAGCTCTGAGTCTCTAGAACCCCCGTTGAACAATCTTAAGGGTGGAAGACTTCTTCTTCCACTAAAATTTTTAAGCTAACTCTAAAAAGTTTTCGACTCTGTTAGGGCACCGTTGGATTGCATTACCTCCCCTAGAATCATGAACCCTGCTAGGATCCTTAAGAAAACTACATATCCAACACCTGCTGGGAGTAGTCACCCTCTTCACGAAGCTTGCTCTCGGCCAGAATCTACCGTGTCTCTCAGAAGCTGAAGTTGCAACCCTCTCAACAGAGGCACATCTACAGAAGAATGGAGCCTAACTTTAGTTAAACTTTACAATCCCTCTATTTCTACGCTTGGTAATCTCGGGACGAGATTATTTTAAGGGTGGAAGATCTGTCACACCCCAATTTTTGCAACCTGGTTTAGTTGTCCTTAGTGCAAAAATTAGGGGGAACAAAAACTTTTTGTATAGACTAATTAGATGAATTGCCTTGATCTGTTTGTTATAATAAATTGCTTTGATCTGCTGGTAGGTGAATTGTCTTGATTTGCTTGTTGAGTTTTGTCTTGAGCTAACCCAAAGAACAACACCTCTAGTGGTAAGATAAACAACTCACCTAATAAAACACATGTGTGACTTAGGAAAAATTGTTTTCCTTTTTACTACATCAAACCCTTCTCTTGATGGCAACATGAGTGTGCCATCTTGATATTCATCTTTGTGTAGTCTAGCTCAAATCATCCTTAATTCCAAACTTGAGATCACCTACCCCTTAAAACATCCATCTCTTACACTATAGTTGAAAACCCCTAAGACATCACTAAATTTGGCTAAATCCTAAATCTGTTTTTAGGTTCCATTTTGGAGCCCCTGGATTTAAGCTACCTCTTACCATCTAAGGCAATACATCTAATCTTAACTCTACATTGCCATGAGCACTTCCCAGCCATGTCCTTGCCTTGAATCCAATCACTCTTACGCTCATTTATCCCTGCTAGTTTTGAGGCCAAGTCAACAACCTGTTTTGACAAACTTCCAAGATTCCCATATTGGAAGTTGACCTCTAAGCACCCACGACTGTTATTGGTAATCTCATTGCATGGATCCCATCTATGCAACACTCTCTTCAACTTCCCCATCTTGCATATCCCATGCTACCCATGCAACCCTTATATTCACTTGATCTTCTCCCCTATCTAATGTTTCAACACTAGATCATTTCTTCCTCTTTTACCTCTTGTGTTCATTTAATCCAAGTTTAATATTCACAAGACCAAGAGTGGAAATGATGGGTACATTGAGTAGCCACCATCTACCCTTGAGAACACTCCTCCCTAAAATAGTTCTCTTTCTCAAAACCCTACTATTTTTCTTCTCTCGGTTTTGACCACAGAACCACTTCTAGTTTTATTAAAAATCTTCAAATGTTTTCTTCAAATAACCGAGAGGGAATTGTGGATGGTATTTTGTATCATCTCACTTCCTTCAACCCAAAATACCTTTTTATCAAAGTATTGGTTTTATTATTTCTTCTAATGCATGGTTATGGTACATGTGCCATCCTTGCACCCTTTTTGATAACACATGGGAAAAATCTATTTGGCAATATGATGCAAGTAGACCTATTTTGTTTTAAATATCTTTGGTTCTCTTTCAAAATGTTTTCAAAGGCAAGTTCCATGAAAACCCCTCCAACTTTTGATCAACTCACATATAGTGGTCCATACCAATCTTTCCAAATGTGAATTCAAATGAAAACTTCTATTCATCAACAATACCTTGGATCTATCTCTTTCCATCATTTGTTTGTCACAAACAAAGTGATAACAAATTTTCCTTTTAAATGCATGACACCCTCACTCTCCATTTCTGTCTATATGTCTCTACCTCCATTGACATTATCTCCTCAATATCATGCCTTGTTCTATTCACATGGATGTTGTGCATCTCTCTCAATTGTTCACTTGAGTTTGCAAGAATGGAGCCGGCCATTGTATGTGCATGAAAATTTCGGCCAGCCCTCTTCTCCTCACTTCCTTCCTCCACAAGGCTTGCCTCCCAACTATCCCAATCACTAAATGGGCAGCCACCCACCATGGCCAATCAAAGAAGGAGGCAACCACCCCTCTCCCTCTATAAAAGAGACTTGGCCGGCCACCTCCCTCCCTTTGCCTCTCATTTTCCACTCCCCACACCTTCCTTCACTTCCTCACACTCTTCTCCTACCTCTTCCCCACGAAATATTACTCCCCCAAGGCTTCATGGCCGGCCATGGCCATGGCAAACCACCAAGATGAAGCTTCCCTCCTCCCTCAAGCTCCTCCTCACCATGAGAGCCTCCCTCTCCTTCTTCTCCCCAACCCTAGATGGTTTTCTCTCCTCTTCTTCTTCCTCCCTTGCTAAGATTAGATCTTGATGCAGGTGCATGTTGGTCCAAGCATGGAGAAGCTTGAGCTATCCTCAGATCTGAAGTTCTTGAGCAAAGCTCGTCCAAATCCTTGCTGTAATTTCTGTATCTTGCTGTTTCAGATTCTGGTACGAAATTGTAAAATCCGCCAAAACTCGTGTGCAGATCCAAATCGAGTGATTCAAAGTTCCGCGGATAGATACGGAAAAGATCTACAACCTGGCGTGGGTCCCATCCTCAAATTCGTTATGGATTGTCCGTGGTAAACAAAGTTCTGTAAACATGCAGATTCACTGTTTGTTAGATTTGTTCCGATTTACAAAACCTTTTTGAACAAACTCAACTGTAGGTGAAAGCCCTATTCAATACCTTCATTTTGGCGGTGGTTTCACTTTTATTGACCTCCTGAAACTGAAATGGTTCACAGATCAAGATCTGATCAGATCTGACTTTGTCGAATTAAACCAGAAGCTTGGAAACGAATTTTTGAATGAAACCAGTTGGGTAAGAACCAGCTTCTCAATACCTTTCAGATGCAGCTTACCTCATATTTTTATGATTGATGTACGATTTGTGGTGAATTAAACTTGTTCTGTGTGTTCTGCAGACATGACTGTTAGCTTTTAAATCACCAAAAATCCATTTTGAAACCTAATTGAGTGGTTCCAATTCTGTAGGACTACTGGATGTTTTCTTAATCATCTCAAACAAGTTTCAAACCTTTATCTGTTCTGTAACTCCAGAGGTAAAGCAAATGGTATAGACATGCAGTAATCTTGTCAATCCATTTGTGGGAGTTTCAGAAACAATTTGAACCCAAATCCAATTGTGTGTGCATCTCTGTTTAAATATCTTTCAAATGCCAGTGGTCTCATATTTTTAGGATTTTTCTACGATTTATGGCTTACAGATCTTGTTTTCTGTACAGTCAGATTCAAACAAATTCCTAAATTTGTAGGTTTAATATTTTTGAGTGAATCCAATTGGGTTAGTCTTGTATTAGTACTGGCCATCTAGGAAAAATAGTGTTAGTCTCTGTTCATGCATTTTTGTTACTGTTAGTAATGTGTATGTGTGACATGGGTTGTTGTAGCAAAACTTTTTGGTTTATTTGGAAACCTTAACCACCTCTTTGCATTAAAAATTGGTCAACCTTTGTTTTATGCTTGCAAAACAAAACCTCTGCAATTTAACATTAGCTCTTTTGTTTTGCTTAAGTTTTCTAATGGTAGGGCATATCATTTGCTTCCTATTCTTGTGTGGTATTATGTGAGCAAACTAAGTTAGGAAAACTGTTTTCTACTTTTCCAAAAATGTTTGAAAATGTTTTGTGAATGTATTTGATGTCAAACTAATGCTCTTGTCCTCTTTATGATGTTATCTACCAGGGGATGTTTGGTTTATACCATGGTGATAACCGAGAGAGGCAATTGCTAAGTTGTGATACTCTCATACCTTTACTAGGTAAATAACATGGGTTTTTCTTAAAGTTGTTTTGTGGTATCTATAGGTCCTTAGTATGTTATACCTTGGCTGCATGGTTAGTTGTTGATTGTTGAATGTTGTCTTGTTAATGCAATGTGATTGATTGTGTTCCTTTTATATTTTCCGGCGATAGATGCGAACAATTCCGGAGAAGAAGAAGTGGTTCGGATAAGGGTTTTATTTATATTGATGGGATTCTTATATTGATGGAGTTGAAGAAGTCCAGGGACAAATAAGCCAAGGCAAGCCATCTCTTGATCTCTGAATGTTGAATCACATATTGTGGTTACTTTGTTATTCTTGTCTCTCGATATATTTTGTGTGGTATCTACTTATGTTGATGGAGCGTGCTCACCATGAGCATGTTGGATTCTCTTTGACACCTCACCTACCATCCCCTTTAGGGAAATGGTGGTCATTATCATGATCTTGGTGTACCCTCTAAGTGTGAGGGGTATGCCCTCTTATCTTGTGTGTGTCGACCTCTTGGCACCCTTCTTGAACCCCTTGTTGATGTTCTGCATACTTACTCTCGAGTATGTTGAACCCCTTGTTGATCTTATGCATGCATACCCCGAGCATGTATGTCCCCTTGACCATCTATATTATCATCTTCTTAGCGGTATGATGATTAACATCTTGAACCTTGTTGAATCTTCCAACTTATGTTGTCCCTATACATGCTTATCCTAAGTATGTATGATCCCCTTAACACCTCAATTATCATCCCCTTAGTGGTATGATGGCTAGCATCATGTCATTGTGACTCTTAGTTCCTTCATAAAACTATAGGTTGGGAACCCCTTGGAAAAATACCTTGTTGAAAAGAATTTTTGAAAACCTTGGGTGAGTTGGACTTACCCAAGCGTGTGTTTATGAAAGGAAAGGATCTTGGCAAAGATGGTTGAAAAGAAAATCTTGTTTTCGAAAACTTTGGCGCCTAAGTATTCACCCGTGACAATTAACCCGCGCAACCACATTACCCCGGGGTGGGACGGGGCTTAGCCCGTAGTTTGTTCTTCTTAACATGGGACACCGCACAACTATATAAGGGTAAGGTTACCCCTGAATCCGGATTGTCGTTGGTGGAGACAATAGTATAACGGGAGGCCTTCGGGGCTGACCCGTCCGGAAGACACTATGGGTCTCCCGGCTTGGCGGTGGAGCCACGCTCAAAGTGAGGTGAGCTGCCACGGTGCCGGGGAGGTACATACTCCATAGGGTAGGATCCCGTGCTTAGACGAATAGGCGAAAGGCTATGTCCGAGTTTTTGTCATGGCATAGTTGATATGGAGGGATGATGCCCACATGATAAACTCGCGGATCTTGTGGGGAAAGTGTGCAAACTCTGCAGAGTCAAACCTAATCGAATAGCCGTGTCCGCGGTCATGGACGGTTGAAATGGCTGTTGCTTAATTAGCCTGATGAGTTTTGTTTGAGAAAGTGTTTACCAAAGGAAAAAGGAACTTGTTTTCGGAGTACCGGAAGGGTACTAGAATGGTTTGGTTGACCATGTGGAGATGGTCGGAAAGGAAATAAACTGGGTTACTCCCTTCCTAGTGTTTTTGTTGTAGAACTCTTTTGAAGTATCTTCTTCAACAAAGATATAGAGATGTCATAGGATCTTCTTGGTGTCCCCTTCAACTGTGATGTTGAGATGCTACATCCACAAGAGAAACTGATTCTCTTTCACATGCTATATCCACAAGAGAAACTGATTCTCTTTCACATGCTATATCCACAAGAGAAACTGATTCTCTTTCACATGCTATATCCACAAGAGAAACTATTCTTCCTCTCTTGTCTCTTTTAGTTAGCTCTGTTAGCATCTTTCTTGATGGTTTTGCGAGTACAATTCCAATGTACTCACGGCTTTGTCCCTAGCTATTTACTTGGCCAGACTTGGAGGAAATCGACAGAAGAAGGAGTCGACGACGTCTATGCGAGCTATGAACGTCTTCCCAGTCAGTTGCCTGTAGGGTTATGGCAGATGACTTGGGTACTGCGCTGCTGAAGTGATGATGCTACTCTGATGTTTAGTTAGGCCCTCCGAGGCTATTATGTAAGTATGGGTCATGTGACCATGTTGTAATTTTCTTATTCCGCTTTGTAATGGATGGTGTAATTTGATATCAGTTCGGTTATGTGTTCACGGCGCACTGATCATGGGATCGTGAACTGTATACATAACAGGGAATTTTGGACGGCTAGTCCGGGGTCCCCCCAGAAATATCAACATTAATTCTCCCTTTTCTATTTTCATGTGAAATGGTGTCGCACGCGGGAACATACATAATTATCAAATGAATGGCTGAGATCAGTCGGCCTTGGGGAGGTGTCTAGCGACCCAGAAAATACCCCTATTAGATTTTGGTTGTTCTCTTTTTTTTCGTGCATCATCATGGCATATGCATCATATCATCCATGATTTTAGCTATACAAAATTATTTTTTAAACCCTAATTATTTTATCTTCACTCTCATATGGTTTAATAAAATCCTCCCACCTTTCTTCTTACTTTCAAGGAAAACCATATATAAGTTATTTTGTACCCGTTTGCAAAATGGTTTCAAATCAAAATTCAAGTTTGGGAAATGTTTGCGCAAGGGCCTTGTAGAGAGATGCAATGCTCGATGTATTGAACGGATGCCTATGGCGGTACATATATAGGCCACGTCGTCGACTATACAAGGAAGGAGGCGGGCCCAGTAATAAATACAAAGATATGTATCGCTATACATAACTATAGAGGATACATATCCAAATATACACAGATATGTAACTCAACACCCCCCGCAGTCGAAGCGTCGCCTGGTCGAACGCATAGACTGGACCGAAACTCCTCAAATGATGTCGTAGGGAGACCCTTGGTCATGATATCCGCAAATTGTTGGGAGGTGAGCACATGAAGTACTCGAATGTGCCCAAGGGCCACCTGTTCCCGAACAAAGTGAATGTCCAGATCAATATGCTTGGTGCGGCGATGGTGGACCGGGTTGGCGGAGAGGTAGACGGCGGAGACATTGTCGCAATAGACCACGGTGGCTTTGGCGGCAGGACATGAGAGCTCAAAGAGGATTTGCCGTAGCCAGGAAACCTCAGCAATCGCGTTAGCAACAGCCTGGTACTCCGCTTCGGCTCTGGAGCGAGAGACCGTGGGTTGTCGCTTAGACGACCAGGAGATGAGCGAAGGTCCGAAGTAGACACAGTAGCCAGACGTGGAGCGACGCGTGTCGGGGCAGTTGGCCCAATAGGCGTCCGAGTAGGCGAAGATGTCCGTGGCGGTGGAGGCGTGGAGGGAGAGGCCGAAGTCCATGGTGCCACGAATGTAGCGGAGGATCCGCTTGACCGCAGCCCAATGAAGATCCCGCGGAGCGTGCATGTGAAGGCACACCTGCTGAACAACATACTGCAGCTCGAGGCGAGTCAAGGTGAGGTACTGCAGAGCACCGACGATGGAGCGATAAGATGACGCGTCCGTGGCCAAGGAACCATCTGTGGCGGAGAGCTTGGACTTCGTGTCGATAGGCGTGGACGCGGGTTTGCAATTAAGCATACCGGCGCGGTCCAGAAGCTCGTGGGCCTACTTGCGCTAATGAAGGAAGATGCCGTCGGGGCGACGTACGACCTCGATACCGAGGAAGTAGTGCAGGGGCCCCAAGTCCTTGAGGGAAACTCGGCGCGAAGACGCTCGGTGAGCTGTCGTAGTAGGTCCGTGGAGCTGGCCGTTAAGATGATGTCGTCGACGTAGAGCAGCAGGTACGCGTGGTGGCACCGTTGTTGTACACAAACAGCGAGGCATCAGAGCGCGTGGAGCGGAAGCCGAGTTGGTGAAGAAATGCTGCGATGCGCTGGTACCAGGCGCGTGGGGCCTGCTTGAGCCTGTATAACGAGCGCGAGAGCAGGCACACATGGTTGGGGTGGGTGCTGTCGACGAAACCTGTGTGCTGCTGGCAGAAGACTTGCTCCTCTAGATGGCCATGAAGGAAGGCGTTGGAGACATCCATCTGGTGCACGGGCTACGCAAAGGAGACCGCGAGCTGAGGAACTGTACGGATCGTCCCAGGCTTGACAACCGGTGTTGGGGGGTGGAGCCCGGTAGGCCAAAGGCTCGACAAACTTGCCCTGTTTCAGTTATAAATATACCGGTTCAAAGATTAATCCGGACTATTAAGTTGTGTTGGCTAACGCCAGGAGGAAACATACCGGTATCCTAGGAAGGGTATATCGGAATATGGGTAACTAGAGAAGAGGACGGAGTACCGGCAGGAGCTCAACTGTAGCCTGTCAGCACACTGGTCCTTGAAGAACTAGAGGACAAAGATGAGCGAAGCAGATCAGCTTTAAACGAAGCCCTGACGCCAAAGCAGAAGATGACGTAAAAGCTACCGGAGGATGTCATCGTTCCTTGAATAAAGACATACCGGTGTCATCTGCTGCCAAAGAGGCTTTGTAAAGTAGTTTGTCTAGTCAAAGATGCCATTAGGGTTTCTTCCCTTGTAAGCAACCCTCTCTCCTATATAAGGAGAGGGAGCACACCCCTGCGCGGGATGGATCGCTACCTAGAAGTAGAGAAATAGAGGTTGTACTGTACATCTTCAACCTCTGGCCAAGGGCTAAGTTAAGGAAATCATACCGGAATTCTGTTCCAAACTCTCATCCTTGGGTTACCAAAACCCTCCCACGAATCCTCTAGCGCACATTCGGCCCCAAATTAAGCCATCCCATGGCATCTGTCTGTTCACCACGATGACAGTTGGCGCCCACCGTGGGGCCAGCATCTGCGCTTGCCGGAGTTAATATTCGGGCGGGCATCCTCACCGTCTCCGGCGAGCGCGTGGTTTCCAGCCTCGTCTATCGCCTCGGCTCGCTGGACTTCATCGACGACAACGCGGGCTGCTTCGCCCAACGGCGGTCGCTACCCGCGGAACGGTCGCATCCTCGAGTTCGGCAGCCACCCCATCTACCTCGGCACCGTCAAGGAGCGCCAGTACCCCTCGCCGGTGCTGGTGGCGCCGGATCCGCCAAGATCTTCATCAACACGCGGGCCGCGCTCCGGCCACGCCGCCGGTAGCATGGAGGTGCTGACGGCTGGTGCGGCAGACGCCGGCAAAGGAGCTGCGGCGGAAGGCGCTGGACAGACGAAGTCCGCGCGCACGGCCAAGCCGCCGACCGATTGCGACCAAGTGGTTGCAGGAACATCTACAGCGCCACCGGAGACTCCTCTCCAAGCGGCCATGAGCGTGTTGGCAACACCCATCGTGCAGAACATCGACCCCGCCGCGGTTCAAGCCGAACTGGAGGCGCAACGGCAGAAGCTGCTCTCTGGAGGATCGGACATCATCAAGGCGCAGCGCGAGCTGAACCTAACCCTACGTGCGTACAACGCTGCCCGTGGCTTTGCTTCTGTTAGCACTCAGCCTGCTAGAATACCGGAAAACCGGCTTAGGGCTCGCAACCTAGATTAGGATCTGCGCCGGGGAGTTCTTGCCGGAAAAATTACGTTGGTATCTTTGAGCATCGTAGAAAAACCTAAGTAGAGCAGTCTGAATAAAACGATAAAAGCTGCTAGGGCTGCAGTAGAGATGTGTGAGTCGCTTATCGGAGAGGCTCTAGCAAAACAACAAGATCGAGTAAGAGAGTTGTTTGATCAGATCGAGGCACAAAACGCTGAGCTGGCTAAGATTAACAAAGCAGCTGCGGCGTCAAAATCAGGGCGTTCGGCGAAAAATGCCGGAAGCAAATCGCATGGGCAGGCATCGTCCCCCCATCCGGATCGAAGAAGAGAAAAAGAAGTGAATGCATAGCAGATGACTGTGTATGATCTGGTTCTTGCTGGAAAAAAACAAGCCGGGCAATATGAGGCCGGTAGAAAAAGCCAAGGGGCAGCTCGTGGCTATGCCGGAAATGCTTACACCGGTAAAGGTGAAACCGGGCAAAATTATCGAGCGGCAAGAGCAGCTTATGCTGAGGAGGAAATGCCTCCACCAAGGTACCGGTAGGCAAGAGCCGCGGTACCGGAACGTTACGATGAAGCTGATTCTGGAATGGAAAGGATCGGAGCCTACCGGAACCCTTTGGGGGAACTCCTAGGAGAAAGGTGCCTGCCAGACCGGGATGCGAGGCACAGGCTGGACAGAGTATACTTATCTGAAATGATCGAAGCAGAGGGTCCTCCGGGTCCACAATGCTTTGGCCCACGGATCATGAAAGAATAACCACCGGTTCGCAACTTTCAGTTGCCTCGTGACACAAAAACATACGATGGAACCACTAAGCCGGAAGATTGGCTTGCGGACTATGTAACCGCAGTGTACGTCGCTGGTGGCAGAGGAACCACGACAGGCGGAGGAAACCGGCGCTGGGCCGTGAGAATCATACCGTCCTTTCTGGTAGGACCGGCGCGGATTTGGCTTAACAATTTGCCAAAGGGAAGCATAAATGGGTGGCTTGATTTTGAGGAAGCTTTCGTGAGCAACTTCAGCAGCACGTACCGGAGGCCAAACAGGCTGCAGCAGCTCGCTCTGTGCCAGCAGCGCTCCAATGAAACAGACCGGGATTATCTAACCTGGTGGAACTCAACAAGGAACTCTTGTGAAGGAGTGATTGAGGCACAGGCCATTGCTTGGTTTTCCATGGGTGCAGAAGAGGTTCACCTCTGTGGCAAAAGCTGCAGAGAAACATGCCAACCACTGATACGTCTCCAACGTATCTATAATTTCTGATGTTCCATGCTAGTTTTATGAAAATACCTACATGTTTTTCTCACACTTTATAATGATTTTATGCATTTTCCGGGACTAACCTATTAACGAGATGCCAAGGTGCCAGTTCCTGTTTTCTGCTGTTTTTGGTTCCAGAAAAGCTGTTAGGGCAATATTCTCGGAATTCGACGAAACAAAAGCCAAACCTCCTATTTCACCGAGACGGACCCAGAACACCGAAGGAGAGACGGAGAAGGGTCAGGGGGCCCCACACCACCTGGAGGCGCGGCCAAGGAGGGGGGCGCGCCCAGGTATGGGGTGGGCCCCTCGGGACCCCTCCGACGCGGCCCTTTCGTCTATATATTCCTCGCGACGCGAAAACCCTATATCAATAAATCATACTCCAGAAAGACTCCAGGGGCGCCGCCGCCATCGCGAAACTCCGTTTCGGGGGACATAATCTCTGTTCCGGCACGCCGCCGGGACGGGGAAGTGCCCCCGGAAGGCTTCTCCATCGACGCCACCGCCTCCATCATGCTCTGTGAGTAGTTCCCCCATGGACTACGGGTTCTAGAAGTAGCTAGTTGGTACTCTCTCTCCCATGTACTTCAATACAATGATCTCATGAGCTTCCTTACATGATTGAGATCCATCTGATGTAATCGGTGTTGTGTTTGTTGGGATCCGATGAATTGTTACATTATGATCAGTCTATCTATAAAGTTTGTGAAGTTATTGTTGCTACAATCTTGTTGTGTTTAATGCTTGTCACTAGTGCACAAGTACTCCTTGTTGAAGTCGGTCTCGAGCACTTCTTTATCCTTCCGCGAGTCTGGGCGACTGCTCGAGCCACCAGCTCCACTGCTCGAGTTCTTACGGAACATACCGCTAAAGCTCGTTGTGATGCAAAAAAATTCATAGCAAAAGTGTAGGCATTAGGTTTCTATGGTATTGTACAACGATTACATGCACATACTTTGAATTCGAACGTGTAGAGTCCACTAGAAATTTCAAAAACTATGAACTCATCTAGGTACCTAATACGAGAATTCAAACGTTCATTGCTGCAAATAGCACATGGATCAGATCAGAAACGTACCTTTGTGAATAATCCCCAACTGAGATGAACAAAATCGACAAAGAATCGATGATTCTAGGGGATTAGGGTTTGAGGTTTTGAGAGAGAGAAAGAAAGAATGGCTGGTTTCTAGATTTCCCCAGCTAGCCCGACACCTTAACGAAGCCGTTCAAGCGGTACAGGAGGACGGTATACGGGGCAAACCCGCTCGTACTAGTGGTCTCCACCGTTGGATGCGTCGGTTCAGTCAGGATCACATAAAAGGATTTCTAAGATGCTCATTGTCTGTTTGTCTTGTAATTTTGGTATGGGATTGCTCCTATATAGGAAGGAGTACTTCTATATCATGGGGCAGGAGGTACCCCATTGGCGTTCTCAATAATACTTGTATACTTTGAACTATAAAGGTGTCCTGGCATTTATGTTTTGCTACTTCATAAAGGACACGCTGAGTACAACTTTGCTATGTTTTCTGTATTCTCATAACCAAACAGTTGCTTTCAATGCACAATTATTCACGATCCTTTGTTTGAGTTACTTCTCATGTTATAACATAGTTGCTAAGTTCTATAATTAGAATTATGTCTATCATGCCTATGTTTAGAGTACTTTGATCCCAGCTTACAGTGCTTTACAATAGTCTAATCAATATTGTGTTGGCTTCATGTCACCTCAAAAAATATTTTTTTATCACTTACCTACTCGAGGAAGAGCAGGAGTTAAGCTTGGGGATGCTTGATACGTCGCAAATATATCTATAATTTTTTATGCTCCATGCTTGTTTTACACCAATTCCAATATGTTTTATTTACACTTTGTTGCACTTTTATACATTTCCGGCACTAACCTATTAACAAGATTCCACAGTACCATTTCCCTTTTTTCTAGCTGTTTTTGTATTTTAGAAAATTTGTACAGGAAATATTCTTGGAATTGGACGAAACAAAAGCCGAAATCAATATTTTACCGTAACAAATACATAGTCCAGAGGGGGGCGAGGAGGCGCCACAAGGCGGCCAGACCACCCCATGGTGCGGCCAAGGGTGGGCCCGCACCAAGGGGTGGTGTGGGCCCCAAGGAGGCCACCGATGTCGCCCTTCCGCCTGTTTATTCTGGATAGCGATCGTCCATGATTGAGTGTGGCGCAAGAAGAGGAAGATTTCTCTAGTCATCATCGATAGCATCACCTTGTAGGTGAATGTCGGTGAATCGTTCGTCGACTTTGAGATGCCAAAGAAGGCGTGGGCGGATTGGCAAAAGTTCTGGTTCTACATGAGGGAGGAGACCCCAACGAGATGGATCCCTAGCTAATTCAATTCCAATTCCATTGAGTTTTTTGTTGATTTCTAGGAACCTTAGACATAACAAGTAATCCAAATTTAATGCATTCAAATTGAAGGAGATACGAATTACATGGATCAATCTAATTATTGGTAGCCTCTCTTGTCCTTCTTGCTAAAGACAATCTTTAACATGAACCTGGAAAGAAGACGACAATACGATAAAACTAGACAAATACGACAATGCAGGTATGCTCATACATATATGAGCTCAACATCTTATTCCCTCCATTTATCTAGGAAACTTGGCTAGGCTTAGACTATGTCGTAATTCTTGTCCTTCTTCCTGACGACCTCCTGAATTATAGCCCCGACAAAATCAAGCTTTATTGTTTGGGCACAAATTCATCAGCACTGACCCTCATGAACGCCTCTTGGGAATTATCACCAACTGATACTCCAACAATCTTCACATGAATTTCTCCCAAAGCATGAATCTTCTGAATTGCTTGCAAAATAAGACAAGAAGTACATTTTCAAGCAAATTATTCAAAAAAAAAGCTATTTATCCCTCATGAAAGTAACGGAAAACTAATACATCAAGCCCAGACATTACGGGCATGTTCTTGTGACAAAAAAATGTCAAACTTCTAGCCCTCGAGGAACAGTTGCACTGCTTCTTTCCCATTCTTAGCTGCAGTAATCTCACAATCAAACTTACGCAGCATGGCAGAGAGAACCGTGGTCTCAACATCCAAATCCTCAACAATAAGTGCCTTAACCAGGGATCCTTCGATGTAGGATGTCATGATCAGCTAAACAAACTGCAGAAAGAATACATATATTTGTTATTTCCTATCCATACAATACTTGTAAGGTGATTTTTATATGGTATTCTGAATAATAATAAATAAAAAGTCATAAAATGTTCTAGCAACTTCAACTTGCTTGCTCATGAATGTTCCTCTAGCTATAGTACGAAGTATAGAATTTGACATTGGATTAAGGTCATTATGAAATAAGTGGAGAATTAACCAGTCCTTCATTCCATGAATTGGACAGTTCGTGATGGCTTCCTTCATCCTTTCCCACGCAAGCGCTAGTGGCTCACGGTTTTCTTGTCTAAAACCTGTAATATTATACCGTAGCTGCATAGTCTTTGTTAGAGGAAAAAACTTAGTTATAAATATATTAGTGCATTCATCGCGTGAAATAATCATGCCTTTAGGCAAAGCTAGCAACCAGTCTTTTGATTTTCCTTTTAATGAAAAGGAAACACGCGTAATTTTACAGCATCGGGGTTGACATCTTTAATGTTCATCATATTGGATATCCTAGTAAATGTATTTAAGTGCATACCTGAATCCTAAGCGGATGAGCCACCAAATCGATTCTTCCGAACCAAGCTTAAAAGGTTAGGCTTAAATTCATAGTTCTCCACTGTCACAGTTGGCTGAGTTAAAATAAAATCATCATTGGGGATAGCATATTCCCTAGGCTTATTTTGTACAATGGTTCCTATATTTTTGGTGTTTTTTATTATGACAACAAAAACAATAAATAATTTTTTGGGGTTTTCAAATAGATAAAAATAGGTAAACTAATAACAATAAATAAAACTTAAATCGAATATGAAACTAACAAGTTCTCTAGTAACCTTACCGGAATAGCGAAATTGCTTCCTCGGCAACCGCACAAGAAAAAGGGTTGATACCTTCGATCCAGATTATGGACTGTAGTATTGTAAGAAGACATAGGTTTAATAGAACCTTGGGAAGAACTACTAAAATTGTGTAAACAAAACGTCTACAAGACATGCTAGTTGATTTTATCTTACGCACTACAAGAAAAGTTGCCATGGCCGACGAAGTTGAAGTCGCGCCGTGGTTGCTGGTGCACCATGGCCGACGATTTTTGGTCTCTCCATTGTGCATGTCAAAACGTTTTTTCTCGTTTTTGAGGCCACCTAGCCCGATGAAAACGGCCAAAACGTGGCGTATGGTGTCCCGGGACGTGGTGCATCTCGAATTCTCGGGTTCGCCGGCCGAGTCAACGCAAATCCGCACCGCCGAGGGATGTAGGGCCCAGATGGCAGCCTCTCTGGCATTGTTTTTTTCTCGATCGCGCCATCTCGTTCAACGCTCTCCGATCGAGCCGTTTACGATGCAGGATCATGGGTCCCGCATGTCATCATCTATGAACCAAAATTCTTTCTATTCTTGGATTTTTTTGACCCCCTGATTTCTGGCTACTTCCTTTTTCTTTTGATCCCTTGCCGCATTGGAAACGTTGAGACCGCTACTGCTAATTGGGACCCGCATGTCATCCTCTATGAGCAATCAACTTTCTTTTCTTGGAGTTTTTTTTGGCACCTCATATTTGGTCACTTGGCTTTTTCTTTCGATCCCCTGGCGCCTCTCAAACGGTGATACCACTGCTGCTAAATGGGACCCGCATGTCATCCTCTATGTACTATAAAACTTTCTTTTCTTGGATTTTTTTGGCACCTCATATTTGGTCACTTACCTTTTCTTTCGATCCCCTGCCGCCTCTCAAACGGTGAGACCGCTGCTGCTAAATGGGACCCGCATGTCATCCTCTATGTACTATAAAACTTTCTTTTCTAGGATTTTTTTTTGGAACCTCATATTTGGTCACTTGCCTTTTTCTTTCGATCCCGTGCAGCCTCTCAAACGGTGATACCGCTGCTGCTAAATGGGACCCGCATGTCATCCTCTATGTACAATCAAGTTTCTTTTCTTGAATTATTTTTGGCTCCTGATATTTGGTCACTTGCCCTTTTCTTTCGATCTGATGCCACGTTTGAAACGTTGAGGAACCTGCAGGCTCATGGGACCCGCATGTCATCCTCTATGTACTATAAAACATTCGTTTCTTGGATTTTTTTGACTTGTTTCTTGGATTTTTTTGGCACCTCATATTTGGTCACTTGCCTTTTTCTTTCGATCCCCTGCCGCTTCTCAAACGGTGATACCGCTGCTACTAATTGGGACCCGCATGTCATCCTCTATGTACAATCAAGTTTCTTTTCTTGAATTATTTTTGGCTCCTGATATTTGGTCACTTGCCCTTTTTCTTTCGATCTCATGCCACGTTTGAAACGTTGAGGACCCTGCTGGCTCATGGGACCCGCATGTCATCCTCTATGTGCTATAAAAGTTTATTTTCTTGGGTTTTTTTTCACCCTCTGATTTTTGGCTATTTCCTTTTTCTTTTGATCCCCTGCCGCCTTGGAAACGTTGAGTAAGTTGCTGACTCATGGGACCCGCATGTCATCTTCTATGTACAATCAACTTTCTTTTTCTTTTGATCTCAAGCCACATTTGAAACGTTGAGACCGCTGCTGCTAATTGGGACCCGCATGTCATCCTCTATGTACAATAAAGTTTTTTTCTTGGATTATCTTTGGCTCCTGATATTTTGTCACTTGCCTTTTTCTTTCGATCTCATGCAGCCTTTGAAACGTTGAGTAAGCTGCTGGCTCATGGGTCCCGCATGTCATCCTCTACAAAAAATAAAAGTTTCTTTTCTTGGAGTTATTTTTGACCCCTAATTTCTGGCTATTTGCCTTTTTCTTTTGATCTCCTGCCCCCTTTGAAACAATGAGGACACTGTTGGCAGGTCGGTCCCACATGTCATCCTCTGTGAACAATAAAAGTTTCCTTTGATGGATTTATTTTGAACCCCTAATTAATTTCGGGATATTTCCTTTTTTTCCTTTGATCCCCTGCCGCCTTGGAATCGTTGAGGATGCTGCTGCCTCATGGGTCCCGCATGTCATCCTCTCAGAACGGTAAATGTTTCTTTTCTTGGATTTTGTTTACCAAATGATTTTTGGCTAATTTTTTCTATCGATCTCCTACCGCCTTTAAAACGTTGAGGACGCTGCTGGCTCACGGGTCCCACATGTCAGCATGTATGAACAATAAACGCTGAGGATGCTGCTACCTCATGGGTCCCGCATGTCGTCCTCTTAGAACGAAAATGTTTCTTTTCTTGGATTTTTACCAACATATTTTTGGTTTATTTTTCTTTCCATCCCCTGCCGCCTTTAAAACGTTGACGACGCTGCTGGCTCATGGGTCCCCGATGTCAGCCTCCCCGTACAAGAAACATATGATATCTTGATTATTTTGCAAATAAATAAACAGTGTATTGCGCTCTGAGCTATTTCAAACGGATAATTAAATCTTTATTTTTACATAAACAAACTTATATGTTGAATCTCCTTGTTTTTTTGTCTTTGCGAAGCATAGGACTTTCCTGTTTTTTAGAAAATTCGGAACTTTCCTGTTTTGGAGTGGGCTGAAATTGTACGAGTCAAAAGGCCAAGCGGGATAGTTCGAAGGCCTGGATGTCCGGATGCAGCCCAATTGAAATCTTTCTTCTTGGATTTTTTTCACCCCCGATTTCTGGCTACTTCATTTTTCTTTTGGTTCTCGTGCCGCCTTGGAAACGTTGAGACCGCTCGCCGCAAAATGGGGCCCGCATGTCGTCCTCTACGTACAATAAAATTTCTTTTCTTGGATTATTTTTGGCTCCTGATATTTGGTCACTTGCCTTTTTCTTTCGATCCCGTGCAGCCTCTCAAACGGTGATACCGCTGCTGCTAATTGGGACCCGCATGTCATCCTCTATGTACAATCAAGTTTCTTTTCTTGAATTATTTTTGGCTCCTGATATTTGGTCACTTGCCTTTTTCTTTTGATCTCATGCCACGTTTGAAACGTTGAGGAACCTGCAGGATCATGGGACCCGCATGTCATCCTCTATGTACTATAAAACTTTCTTTTCTTGAATTATTTTTGGCTCCTCATATTTGGTCACTTGCCTTTTTCTTTCGATCTCATGCCACGTTTGAAACGTTGAGGAACCTGCTGGCTCATGGGACCCGCATGTCATCCTCTATGTACTATAAAAGTTCTTTTTCTTTGTTTTTTTCACCCTCTGATTTTTGGCTATTTCCTTTTTCTTTTGATCCCCTGCCGCCTTGGAAACGTTGAGTAAGCTGCTAGCTCATGGGACCCGCATCTCATCCTCTATGTCCATCAACTTTATTTTCTTGGATTTTTTTGACCCCCTAATTTCTGGCTACTTTCTTTTTCTTTCGATCTCATGCCGCCTTTGAAACGTTAAGTAAGCTGCTGGCTCATGGGTCCCGCATGTCATCCTCTACGAACAATAAAAGTTTCCTTTCTTGGAGTTATTTTTACCCCTAATTTCTGGCTATTTGCCTTTTTCTTTTGATCTCCTGCCCCCTTTGAAACGATGAGGACGCTGTTGGCAGGTCGGTCCCACATGTCATCCTCTATGAACAATAAAACTTTCCTTTGATGGACTTATTTTGAACCCCTAATTAATATCTGGATATTTTCTTTTTTTCCTTTTGATCCCCTGCCGCCTTGGAATCGTTGAGGATGCTGCTGCCTCATGGGTCCCGCATGTCATCCTCTCAGAACGGTAAATGTTTATTTTCTTGGATTTTGAATACCAAATGATTTTTGGCTTATTTTTTTCTTTCGATCTCCTGCCGCCTTTAAAACGTTGAGGACGCTGCTGGCTCACGGGTCCCACATGTCAGCCTCTAACACTAAACGCTGAGGATGCTGCTGCCTCATGGGTCCCGCATGTTATCCTCTTGATACGTCTCCGACGTATCGATAATTTCTTATGTTCCATGCCACATTATTGATGATATCTACATGTTTTATGCACATTATATGTCATATTTATGCGTTTTCCGGAACTAACCTATTGACGAGATGCCGAAGGGCCAGTTCCTGTTTTCTACTGTTTTTGGTTTCAGAAATACTAGTAACGAAATATTCTCGGAATTGGACGAAATCAACGCCCAGGTTCCTATTTTGCCCGGAAGCATCCAGAACACCCGAGAACCGCCAGAGAGGGGGCACAGGCCCACCAAACCCTAGGCCGGCGCGGCCAAGGGGGGCCCGCCCCCCTATAGTGTCGGCGCCCCTTCGACCTCCTGACGCCGCCTCTTCGCCTATATAAAGCCCCTGGACCTAAAACCCCGAGACAAAAAAGCCACGGTACGAGAAACCTTCCAGAGCCGCCGCCATCGCGAAGCCAAGATCTGGCGGACAGGAGTCTCTGTTCCGGCACGCCGCCGGGACGGGGAAGTGCCCCCGGAAGGCTCCTCCATCGACACCACCGCCATCTTCATCAACGCTGCTGTCTCCCATGAGGAGGGAGTAGTTCTCCATCGAGGCTCGGGGCTGTACCGGTAGCTATGTGGTTAATCTCTCTCCTATGTACTTCAATACAATAATCTCATGAGCTGCCTTACATGATTGAGATTCATATGATGATGCTTGTAATCTAGATGTCATTATGCTAGTCAAGTGGGTTTTACTTATGTGATCTCCGGAGACTCCTTGTCCCACGTGTGTAAAGGTGACGAGTGTGTGCACCGTGTGGGTCTCTTAGGCTATATTTCACGGAATACTTATTCACTCGTTATGAATGGCATAGTGAAGTGCTTATTTATATCTCTTTATGATTGCAATTTGTTTGTATCACAATTTATCTATGTGCTACTCTAGTGATGTTATTAAAGTAGTTTTATTCCTCCCGCACGGTGTAATGGTGACAAGTGTGTGCATCGAGTGTTAGTACTTGGCGTAGGCTATGATTATGATCTCTTGTAGATTATGAAGTTAACTATTGCTATGATGGTATTGATGTGATCTATTCCTCCTACATAGAGTGAAGGTGACAGTGTGCATGCTATGTTAGTACTTGGTTTAGTTGTGTTGATCTGTCATGCACTCTAAGGTTATTTAAATATGGACATTGAATATTGTGGAGCTTGTTAACTCCGACATTGAGGGTTCGTGTAATCCTACACAGTTAGTGGTGTTCATCATCCAACAAGAGAGTGTAGAGTATGCATTTATCTATTCTGTTATGTGATCAAAGTTGAGAGTGTCCACTAGTGAAAGTCTAATCCCTAGGCCTTGTCCCTAAATACCGCTATCGCTGCTCGTTTACTGTTTTACTGCGTTACTACTGCTGCGTTACTACTGCTTGTTTACTGTCCTGGGCAAAGCACTTTTCTGGAGCCGTTACTACTGCTCATACTTATTCATACCACCTGTATTTCACTATCTCTTCGCCGAACTAGTGCACCTATTAGGTGTGTTGGGGACACAAGAGACTTCTTGCTTTGTGGTTGCGGGGTTGCATGAGAGGGATATCTTTGACCTCTTCCTCCCCGAGTTCGATAAACCTTGGGTGATCCACTTAAGGGAAACTTGCTGCTGTTCTACAAACCTCTGCTCTTGGAGGCCCAACACTGTCTACAAGAATAGAAGCACCCGTAGACATCAAGCTATTTTCTGGCGCCGTTGCCGGGGAGGAAAGGTAAAAGGCACTCATACTCCGGTCCCAGGTAAAAGTACTTTTCTGTTGCCGTTGTGTGTGTGCTCAAAGCTATTTCCTTTAGATCCTGCAATTGCATCTTTTTGTTTCTTGTTTACACTAGTTTGGCATAATGGACAACAATGAGCTTCTTATTCTATTTCCTGATTTAAGACATGGATGGTTTGATGCGGAAATTAAAAAACCCATGGAACATATTAGTATGAACACTTTGAATACCATTGTTGCTAATGATATAGAATGTTCTAAGCTTGGGGAAGCTGGTTTTGATGAGCATGATATTTTTAGTCCCCCAAGCATTGAGGAGAAAATTTACTTTGATGATACTTTGCCTCCTATTTATGATGATTATAATGATAGTGGTCTTTTGGTGCCACCTACTATGGAGAGTGAATTTTATTGTGATTATACTATGCCTCCTATGTTTGATGATGAGAATAATAATGATAGCTACTTTGTTGAATTTTCTCCCACTATTACCAATAAAATTGACTATGCTTATGTGGAGGGTAATGATACTTTTATGCATGTGAATAAAGATGTTTTATGTGATAATTATATTGTTGAGTTTGCTCATGATGCTACTGGATATTATTATGAGAGAGGAAAATATGGTTGTAGAAATTTTCATGTTACTAAAACACCTCTATATATGCTGAAATTTTTGAAGTTACACTTGTTTTATCTTTCTATGCTTGTTGCATCATGCTTCATGAATTTGTTTATTTACAAGATTCCTTTTCATAGGAAGCATGTTAGTCTTAAATGTGTTTTTAATTTGCCTGTTGATGCTCTCTTTTGCTTCAAATACTATCTCTTGCGAGTGCATCATTAAAACTGCTGAGCCTATCTTAATGGCTATAAAGAAAGAACTTCTTGGGAGATAACTCATGTGTTTATTTTGCTACAGTACATCTATTTTATTTGTGTCTTGGAAGTTGTTACTACTGTAGCAACCTCTCCTTACCTTATTTTATTGCATTGTTGTGCCAAGTAAAGTCTTTGATAGAAAGGTTGATACTAGATTTGGATTGATGCGCAGTAACAGATTTCTTTGCTGTCACGAATTTCGACCTGCCTCCCTGTAGGTAGCTCAGAAAATTAAGCCAAATTACGTGCGTGATCCTCAGATATGTACGCAACTTTCATTCAATTTGGGCATTTTCATTTGAGCAAGTCTGGTGCCTCAATAAAATCCATCTTTACGGACTGTTCTGTTTTGACAGATTCTGCCTTTTTATTTCGCATTGCCTCTTTTGCTATGTTGGATGAATTTCTTTGATCCATTAATGTCCAGTAGCTTTATGCAATGTCCAGAAGTGTTAAGAATGATTGTGTCACCTCTGAACATGTTAATTTTTATTGTGCACTAACCCTCTGATGAGTTATTTCGAGTTTGGTGTGGAGGAAGTTTTCAAGGGTCAAGAGAGGAGGATGATATACTATGATCAAGAAGAGTGAAAGCTCTAAGCTTGGGGATGCCCCGGTGGTTCATCCCTGCATATTTCAAGAAGACTCAAACATCTAAGCTTGGGGATGCCCAAGGCATCCCCTTCTTCATCGACAAATTATCAGGTTCCTTCTCTTGAAACTATATTTTTATTCGGCCACATCTTATGTACTTTACTTGGAGCGTCTGTGTGCTTTTGCTTTTGTTTTTGTTTGAATAAATGATTGTGTGGGAGAAAGACACGCTCCGCTGGTTCATATGAACACATGTGTTCTTAGCTTTTAGTATTCATGGCGAAGGTTGAATCTTCTTCGTTAAATTGTTATATGGTTGGAATCGGGAAATGCTACATGTAGTAACTCTAAAAGGTCTTGAATAATTTGATACTTGGCAATTGTTGTGCTCATGTTTAAGCTCTTGCATCATATACTTTGCACCCATTAATGAACAAACACTTAGAGCTTGCTAAAATTTGGTTTGCATAATTGGTCTCTCTAAGGTCTAGATAATTTCTAGTAAAGAGTTTGAACAACAAGGAAGACGGTGTAGAGTCTTATAATGTTTACAATATGTCTTTTATGTGAGTTTTGCGGCACCGGTTCATCCTTGTGTTTGTTTCAAATAACCTTGCTAGCCTAAACCTTGTATCGAGAGGGAATACTTCTCATGCATCCAAAATCCTTGAGCCAACCACTATGCCATTTGTGTCCACCATACCTACCTACTACATGGCATTTCTCCGCCATTTGAAAGTAAATTGCTTGAGTGCTACCTTTAAATAATTCAAAATTTATCACCTCTTATTTGTGTCAATGTTTTATAGCTCATGAGGAAGTATGTGGTGTTTTATCTTTCGATCTTGTCATTTACTTTTGACAGACTTTCACAATGGACTAGTGGCACATCCGCTTATCCAATAATTTTGCAAAAAGAGCTGGCAATGGGGTTCCCAGCCCCGATTAATTAACTTGCATTAATAATTCTCTTCACATGTTTTGCTCTGATTCATCATTAAGCAACTTAATTTTGCAAATAGACACTCCTTCATGGTATGTGATTGTTGGAAGGCACCCGAGGATTCGGTTAGGCATGGCTTGTGTAAGCAAAAGGTTGGGAGGAGTGTCATCCATAAATAAAGAAAAACTAAACTAAAGTACATGTGTAAACAAAAGAGAAGAGGGATGATCTACCTTGCTGGTAGAGATAACGTCCTTCATGGGAGCCGCTCTTGAAAGTCCGGTTGATGAGGTAGTTAGAGTGCCCACTACCATTCGTTGACAACAACAAACACCTCTCAAAATTTTACTTTTATGCTCTCTTTATGTTTTCAAAACCAAAGCTCTAGCACAAATATAGCAATCGATGCTTTCCTCTTTGAAGGACCTTTCTTTTACTTTTATGTTGAGTCGGTTCACCTATCTCTCTCCACCTCAAGAAGCAAACACTTGTGTGAACTATGCATTGATTCCTACATACTTGCATATTGCACTTGTTATATTACTCTATATTGACCATATCCATGAGATACACATGTTACAAGTTGAAAGCAACCGCTGAAACTTAATCTTCCTTTGTGTTGCTTCAATACCTTTACTTTGATTTATTGCTTTATGAGTTAACTCATATGCAAGACTTATTGATGCTTGTCTTTAAGTGCTATTCATGAAAAGTCTTTGCTTTATGATTCAGTTGTTTACTCATGTCATTACCATTGTTTTGATCGCTGCATTCATTACATATGCTTACAATAGTATGATCAAGTTTATGATGGCATGTCACTCCAGAAATTATCTTTGTTATCGTTTACTCGCTCGGGACGAGCGTAACTAAGCTTGGGGATGCTGATACGTCTCCGACGTATCGATAATTTCTTATGTTCCATGCCACATTATTGATGATATCTACATGTTTTATGCACATTATATGTCATATTTATGCGTTTTCCGGAAATAACCTATTGACGAGATGCCGAAGGGCCAGTTCCTGTTTTCTGCTGTTTTTGGTTTCAGAAATCCTAGTAACGAAATATTCTTGGAATTGGACGAAATCAACGCCAAGGTTCCTATTTTGCCCGGAAGCATCCAGAACACCCGAGAACCGCCAGAGAGGGGGCACAGGCCCACCAAACCCTAGGCCGGCGCGGCCAAGGGGGGGCCCGCGCCCCCCTATAGTGTCGGCGCCCCTTCGACCTCCTGACGCCGCCTCTTCGCCTATATAAAGCCCCTGGACCTAAAACCTCGAGACGAAAAAGCCACGGTACGAGAAACCTTCCAGAGCCGCCGCCATCGCGAAGCCAAGATCCGGGGGACAGGAGTCTCCGTTCCGGCACGCCGCCGGGACGGGGAAGTGCCCCCGGAAGGCTCCTCCATCGACACCACCGCCATCTCCATCAACGCTGCTGTCTCCCATGAGGAGGGAGTAGTTCTCCATCGAGGCTCGGGGCTGTACCGGTAGCTATGTGGTTAATCTCTCTCCTATGTACTTCAATACAACTAGCTGGGTGGCCCGCGCATTTGCGCGGCTAGATTATCTATTGGTCTCATTTTAAATAATTTTTAGATAAATTATTTTTAGATTGATTATTTTTAGGCTGCAATCAGGTGCATATGCACCCTTTAATTGAAATGCATTTTGAACATATTTAAAAGTGTTTAAAAAATATATAAAAGTGTTTCGTTTATATCTTGATATGTTACATGCTTACGAAGTTGTTTCAGAAAAATCAACATGTTTTAAAATCAAATCTATGCACCGAAATTTTATAGCCTAGTATGGTGAACTGTTTTTCATTTTTTTTTCCAACTCTTTATCTCTCTAAGCGTGCAAGAAAATCCCCTTTCTATATAGTAGAGTCGACCATATCCAATTCATTGACGTTCCCCAACAAAAAATCATGTTTCCAATTCTTGCAAGGCCATATTCTTGGAGGCGATTCTTGACCAAATCAAGGATACGATCTGGATCCGTGGGAATGTTCTCGCCCGCCGGTGATGCGGCACCTCGTTGTCCCTGAGTTTGAATGGTAGAGTGCGGTCGCAGGCAATATCAGTGAGGACTGCACCCACGGCGTGCGCGTCGTGAACGGCGTGGACCTGGATGTGTTCGACGACAACAAAGGAGCGCAGCTGCGCCAAGTCTGCTGCAATAGTAGCCGTGTGGAGCGCCAGTGTGTCCGCCCCCAGCGACTCAATCTGAAGACCCGCACCGCGTGGTCCAGCTCTGGTTGCTCGGGGATCAGGGTGGCCGCTCGCCTTGGCCTCGTTTAGTGGTAGTAACTCTGCGACTGGCATTCGGCATGCAGGGTATCTCGTGTTGCATTTTGCACTGCTCCACTTACCTCCTGCAGGAATGCTTGCACATTCCCTTTTCTCCCCAAATTTTGACCACATGATGATCCATAGTTGCTGATTGATTGTAGCTTTGATCTAATTTCCTCAGCAATGGCATTGTCATTGGGAAAGAGAACAATACCGGTATAACCAGATCATCTGATAGAGCTTGTGTCGGTTAGCTTGACATAGGAGGAGCCACAGTTACATCGATCACCCTATCTCCATTCCACATCCGAACTTTATCCCAGATGAGAAACAATACGTGGTGGAGGATCTGAACGGATCTAATTTCAGCAGCAATTGTAGTGTTTGAGAGAGTATATATAATAGATATGAGGATTTTGTGACAATTGTAGCTATTGCTGTGAACACAAATTCCTGAAACATCACAGTAAAAAGTTAGCTCTTCAAGAAGCATGCTATAACACATAGAAATATATTAAATACATTTGTAGGTCTTGGAGGCTTGTACAATATCATATCTTAGAAGGATTTGTTGCATTACCTGATTTGATTTACTGTCATGGCAGCTTCCATTAAGTTTTTGTAATGTTCTCCTTTTGTAAAACAAAATGTTCCTCCAATGTCGCTTGACCACATTTATCTGTCTCGATCATTTTTTTGGTAAAGTTTCTTCCATCGAATGTTTGGCGTACATAAAATACTTGCGCCATTGTTGAGGTAACAATAATGACAGTGCGATTGCCAATTACATCCTCGTTTGAATGATGAGCTAATTTACCCATAATGTTATTCTGATTTTATCACCCTGAAGATTTCATTGCAAAGTATTGAGTATAATATAATTAACGAAGGAATACACTATTTATTGTTTAGCAAAAAGTCACGGCACAGAAAGATTAATCATTTGGAATCCAAAGATAAAATATCAACACGACAAAAAAATTCAAACAATAACCACGCTAAAGTTAGAAGTATGAATATCTACATTACAGAGCACTGTAGGTGTTTTTATTTGGTACGACCTTGTAGCAAACTTAAAGTAGCAATCTGAAAACTTATTCGACGCCTCCCTTCACCTCCTTACCTTCTACTGTATGCAAAAGTAATTTTAATTTCACTACTGGCTGGGCGTATTTTGTAGATTCTACGACTTTAAGTTGCTAAAAACATATACATGATCTCAATGATCGTTGATGTGTATGTGTAAGTCATATTGGTCCATGTAGTAGTATTTGTTGCATCACCGTGCAAAACAAAAAGTAAGAAAATTTTAGTACGGAGTAGTAGTCTAGACAGTAGAAGAAATCTATTGTTAAATATCTATGGAAAATACCTGCTGTCCATCAAGTTCATGTCGATGCCCATATGTTCATCAGTCGAAAGGTGGATTTAATCCCATATTCTTATTCCTTTGAATGTAATGTTCCATGCTTGTCCGCTCGTGGTTAGGTCACTTAATTTCATGTACACGATAGAGTTGTTGCCTTCAAAACAACTTTACAAATACTGTTTTTATTCATAGGTATATCTGAAATTTGATACTTTAGTCAGAAAAAGTAATCTAAATAAATAGTAGCATTGCATGGTGGAAACAGTTTGTTCAGATGGAACCTGTCAAGTCATCAGTTGATGGTGTGCCTTGCCATACTCAAGAGGGAAATAAAGAATGTTAGAACTGCTGGTGTGCATCCATGGAAGTGGCCAGGAAATCCATGCAGAAGGGCAAGCACGGAATCAACTCAGATCTGCATGTCGCAAGCGGCAGAGAAATCCATGCAGATTGGTATAATACGATTTATTTTCTTCATATCTCATCTTTTAACAACACCGGAGAGTACAATATATGTTACCAAAGTTTGATGGTGTGCCTTTGATCCGTTGATGTCCACCGCATGCCGTCGATATGCCGATGACCTGAAGATTGCAGCTATTACCAAATTTTGGTGATGTGCCTTTGATCTGTTAGCATCCTCCGCATGCGGTCGATATGCCGATGCAAGCAAGCGTTGTCGACGGCCTTCTATCCGTTGTGCCTAAATTGCGTCTGTTAATCTGATTCCGAGCTTGATCGATGTGTCTTTGATCTATCGTGTCTCTGTTATCAGATTGGTGATATTTAGGGGGAAATCTAAACAGTACAATGCAAGATTAAAACTTTTACCTGGAGATTGCAACTACTACCCAAATTTGATGATGTGCCTTTGTTATACGATCACAGCATCTTCTAATCAAACATACCTGGCTGCAGCTACAAATCGTGCCATGCGTTCTTATTCATCTCTTCCTTGATATGCCACCCAAGTCCACGTATTGATCAAGTCTTCCAGATCGGAATAGAAGAGTTGTAGTAGTAATTAAGGTTTAGGGAATCAACACGTACCGGTAGTGAATAATGTTGCTGGGACTCAGCCGTCTAAGCGTTATCTGTGCGGCGGCGTACAGGACAACATGTGCTGGCGTGATCGGCATGCATGAATCCGTCATGTCCTTGCAGGGTCGCCCATCGCTCCAGCCTCCAGCCAACGCACATAGATCGGGCGGCCAGAGGAATTAAGATTCTTGTCTTGCACAATCACGATCACCGCCGACGTTATCTGGCTGGAGATTGTCTTGTCCTACTAATCGATTTTGACCTAGCGTGTATGGGGCTTTCTGTTCTACGCAACATACGTGGTGCGAATCGGTTTCTTCTCTCTATATATTTTTTTAACTTTTCGCTTGCCTCGTGTTTAATCTGAACGGATCATTTATTGCTACTTAATCTTGGCCATCGGTTGTTTGTTGTTTTAATTATATAATAGATAATCTCATGAGCTGCCTTACATGATTGAGATTCATATGATGATGCTTGTAATCTAGATGTCATTATGCTAGTCAAGTGGGTTTTACTTATGTGATCTCCGGAGACTCCTTGTCCCACGTGTGTAAAGGTGACAGTGTGTGCACCGTGTGGGTCTCTTAGGCTATATTTCACAGAATACTTATTCACTGTTATGAATGTCATAGTGAAGTGCTTATTTATATCTCTTTATGATTGCAATGTGTTTGTATCACAATTTATCTATGTGCTACTCTAGTGATGTTATTAAAGTAGTTTTATTCCTCCTGCACGGTGTAATGGTGACAGTGTGTGCATCCGTGTTAGTACTTAACGTAGGCTATGATTATGATCTCTTGTAGATTATGAAGTTAACTATTGCTATGATGGTATTGATGTGATCTATTCCTCCTACATAGTGTGAAGGTGACAGTGTGCATGCTATGTACTTGGTTTAGTTGTGTTGATCTGTCATGCACTCTAAGGTTATTTAAATATGGACATTGAATATTGTGGAGCTTGTTAACTCCGGCATTGAGGGTTCGTGTAATCCTACACAGTTAGTGGTTTTCATCATCCAACAAGAGAGTGTAGAGTATGCATTTATCTATTCTGTTATGTGATCAAAGTTGAGAATGTCCACTAGTGAAAGTCTAATCCCTAGGCCTTGTTCCTAAATATCGCTATCGCTGCTCGTTTACTTGTTTCTATCGCGTTACTCATCGCTGCGTTACTACTGCTTGTTTACTCGTCCCGGGCAAAGCACTTTTTCTGGAGCCGTTACTACTGCTCATACTTATTCATACCACCTGTATTTCACTATCTCTTCGCCGAACTAGTGCACCTATTAGGTGTGTTGGGGACACAAGAGACTTCTTGCTTTGTGGTTGCAGGGTTGCATTAGAGGGATATCTTTGACCTCTTCCTCCCTGAGTTCGATAAACCTTGGGTGATCCACTTAAGGGAAACTTGCTGCTGTTCTACAAACCTCTCGCTCTTGGAGGCCCAACATTGTCTACAAGAATAGAAGCACCCGTAGACATCAAGCTATTTTCTGGCGCCGTTGCCGGGGAGGAAAGGTAAAAGGCACTCATACTCCGGTCCCAGGTAAAAGTACTTTTCTGTTGCCGTTGTGTGTGTGCTCAAAGCTATTTCCTTTAGATCCTGCAATTGCATCTTTTTGTTTTCTTGGATTTTGTGCCAACAGATTTTTGGTTTATTTTTTCTTTCCATCCCTGCCGCCTTTAAAACGTTGACGACGCTGCTGGCGCATGGGTCCCCGATGTCA
>NC_061513.1:78006286-78064691 GCF_022539505.1 Lolium rigidum
CATCGCCCAAGTCGGGGGCTAACAAGCCGAACCCGCCGGCTACCATGCCGAACCCGGGACTTCTCGCTCCAACCCGGGCTTCATCGCCACACTCGGGGGCTAGCAAGCCGAACCCGCCTGGCTAGCAAGCCCAACCCGGCGACCATGCAACCGAAGCCGGAAGCTCCCACGCGGGAGACCCTCGTTGGTTAGCGTATTCGAGATAAGATGCGTACCTTCATGGGCACAAGAATTCCTCTCCTACCTCACCGACGTGTAGCCGCCCGATGACGAGTCCGTGCCAGGCAGATTGAGAGAAGGGCCAAGGCCTATACAATCATCAACCACGAGCTGTACAAACGCAGCGTAAGCGGGGTGTTCCAACGGTGCGTCGAGCCGGCTGAAGGGGATTGAACTCCTACGGGAAATCCATCGGAGTGAGTGCGGCCACCACGCTCTCCCGAGCCATAGTGGCCAAAGCCTTCCCGCACGGTTTTTACCGGCCGATCGCGCTCGCAGACGCAGAAGAACCGGTGAAGAAGTGTAACGGCTGCCAACGCTCGCCAAGCAAAGGAACACGCCGCTTCCGCCTTGAAGACCATCCCCATTACCCGGCCATTTGCCGTATGGGGCTTGGATATGGTGGGCCCATTCAAAACAGCCCGAGGCGGCATGACTCATCTCTTGGTGATGATTGACAAGTTCACTAAGTGGATCGAAGCCAAGCCAATCAAGAAGCTGGACGGCTCCACAGCCGTCACATTCCTCAAGGAAATAATCGTGAGATATGGCTACCCGCATAGCATCATCACCGACAATGGCAGCAACTTCGCCGAAGGCATCTTCAAACGCCATCGCGGAGAAATGGGGATCCGGATGGACCTATCGTCCGTGGCACACCCGGAAACCAACGGCCAAGTGGAGAAGGCTAATCGGCTTGATCCTAGCCGCATCCGGCCCTGGCCGGTGGAGCCGCTGAGCGCTCAGCCGGCCGCCGGATTGAAGAGCTGCCCAGCCGTGCCGTGGAGCCCGCGCACAACGCCAAACCGCTCGGCCGGGTTCACACCCTTCTTCCTCGTATACGGGCCGAAGCCGTCCCCGCCGACCGATATCGAGCACGACGCGCCAAGAATCAAGCTCTACACGTAAGCCGAAGCCAAAGAAGCTCGCGAAGATGGAGTCGACCTGGTTGAAGAGGTCCGACCGATGGCCGAGTCCAGGTCAACCGTATATCAGCAAAGCCTCCGTCGCTACCACAGCCGGAAGGTCAAGACCTTAGTATTCCGAGAAGGAGACCTAGTGCTCCGGCTGATCCAACGGACAGCCGGACAAAGCATAAACTAGCATCCCCATGGGAGGGTCCCTTCATCGTGAGCAAGGCAAGTAGGCAATGATTCCTACTATCTCATAGATGCCCAAGAGGCTAAGAAAAACAAGCCGGACAAGGCCGACGAGGAGACTAAACGTCCCTGGAATGTCAGGTTACTCCGCCCATTTTACACATGAGAACAGGAATGTATGTATCCCTTGTATCCCTTTTGTGAGTTATGAAAAAGCTTGCGCCAAGAGCGCCGTTTCCGACAAGTTTTTCGCCTACTTTACCTTGTTTCGCCAATTGGCTTGAACCCTCTCACGCGGTCGGCTCAGTAACGTGATCCGGTTTCCGACAGCCGGCTTCCGATCCAGCTACAGCACCGCAACCCGACTGTCCTGCCGGCGGGAGTAAGGTCTAGGGAGCCGCACGCGAAAAACGACTAAGGGAAAGAGTAAAAGCGAATTGACTTGCAAATTTTCATAAAGTGTCGGATTGCCGAACTCAGCTCGTTCGACCGAGTACCGTCGGCCTCTCAGCTGCCCGCTCTTGATCCGGCGACGGATCGCAAGTCGGACGTACGACCGGCAAGAGCACAGCCAAAGAGTGGGGCGGATAGGAAAAAGCGAACAAGTCGAAAGAAAGCAAGCCGGCACACAAATGATTAACAAACACATTAAAGTGTGCCTTAATAAAAGGATAATAACATTGTCTTACATATGCACCCGCATCCCGGGGATTTAATAAAATTGCCTTGCAAAAGCATAAGATAACAGGTACAAGCTAAGCATCGGCTGGATCGTGACCAGCCGGCGGGGCGTCGCAGAACCGGCTGCCGGGTCATCCTCGGCACGTCTTCCGCCTCCTCGTCCACGGCCTCCTCCTCCTCGTCGTCGACGGCGGATTCGGGTCCGCGATGAAGATGGCCTTGTCGACGAAGTCGGCAATGGCGCAGTGCGCGGCAAGCCGAGCAGCCTTGTTCTCCGCGGGAGCTTGTCCTCCACGTCAGCGCGCCGGTACTCCAACTGGTCGAGGCTAACCTCGTTATACCAGGAAAGCACGAAGGACAGCGCCATGTCGGCTCCAGCACGCGTGGCCGACTCCTTCCAGTCCAGGAAGCGGTCGGGAGCCCTCTCCAGCCAGGAGATGAGGTTGGAGAGGTCTTGTGGCAGCGTCTCCGTCGGCCAAAGCAGCCGGATCAGCTCCTCCGCCGCCTTCCGCAGCTCCCGGCCCAAGCTTGGTGACCGGCTCCACGCGGGCGGCGATGGACGCCGGATAGTCGTCCATGGTGAAGCGGCCGGAGCTCGCTCCCCGCTGGCCCGCCGGCGCTCCTCCCGCGCCCGCCAACAGCCGCTAACGCCTCGATCCTCGCGCCTCGTGGAAGGACGCTGCAAAGAAGAAAAGCATGTCAGGAGCTGTCAAAACCGAAATAAGCTGAAAAATGCAAATTTTCGAAGTCCCAAAGTAAGCCTGGCGGCAGCCGGCAAGAACCGACTGCCCCCAGCCCGAAGATGAAGACTTCGAAGTAAAAAAAGAAAGAAAGCCTGGCGGCAGCCGGCAAGAACCGACTGCCCCCAGCCTGAAGATGGAGATATCGAAAAAATCAAGTTTCTGCCGCCGGCCGCCAACCTAAGCCGGCAGCCGACGGCCGAAAGCCGGCAAAGGGGAAGGCATAAGACTAAAGACTCACCCGCCAAGCCGCGGTCGAGCGCGCTAGTTCCTCCAACCACCGCTTGGCGGTGGCCGATAGCTCGTTGGACTTGGTGGTCACCTCTTCGTGAAGCGCAAGCCGCCGCTTCTCCACCTCGGCCCAGCCCGCCCTCGCTCAGCTCCGCCAGCCTTCTCCTCCCCGTCCTTCTTGAGGGCGGCAAGCTCCTTGAGGTGGTTAGCCTCAAGCCGGCGCAGCCGCTTCAGCCTCCCCGTCAGCCCACCTTCAGCCTGGCGGCAGCAGCCCGGCTCGCCTCCTCGCTCGTGACGCACCGAGCGCGGGCAACTCGGAGGTCCGACTCCAGCCGTGGGATCCGGCGGCTCACCGCAAGCCGGCAAAAGTGAAGCCGTCGCAAAAGAAAAGAAACTCAACAGTAAAAGCAAGTCAAAGGAAAGAAGGCCTCACCCTTGACAGCCTCCAGCTCGCGAGCCAAGCCGGCTCGCTCGATCTTGGCCTTGTGGTAGCCGGTCACCACCCGGTTGTACAGAAGGTGCGCCGCTCCTCAACCGTCCGAAAAATCAGTTGCTTAGACGAAACCCGGACCGGCTCCAAGCGGCCGGCCCACGTCTCGGAGGGCTACCAGGATAACAATAAAATTGCAAAAGAAAAGAAAACACACCTTCTCGCATCCTCCGGCGTCGCCACCGGGCAAGGGTCTCGCCGGCCTTGGTCTTGAGGCCGGCGCGGTAGCCGGAGAAAAGCATCTTCATGGGCGCCTTGCCGTGCTGCCCTCCCGGCCGATAATCTCGCAGAGTTCGCCCGATGCCATGCCTTCTCCATAGTCCCGGCCGAGCCGAGCCGGAGTCGGAGGCGGACGGCACAGCCACCAGCCGGCGCCCTTAGCCACATGAAGGCCTTCGGACGGGCCCGCTGGACCCTCTCGTCCTCACCGGCGCCCGGGAGTCGGCGTCCTTCGAGCGCGCCGGCTCCTCCTCGCCGGCTCCTTCCCCGGCCGGCTCCCTCCTCGTCGGCTCCGAAGATGGAGGCGGCGCGGCTGAAGCAGCCGGCCCGGTGGGAGCCGTCCCTTCCGGGCGCTCTCCAGCACCGACCGACGCCGGGCGCGGCTCCGCCGACTCGGCCGCAGGCGGCGCAGCCCTCGCCGCCGCGCTCCAGCCTCAGCCCGGCCGTGCGCTCCACAAACGGGGCACGGCGCGGGAACATGTCGTCTATAGTCGGCCGGCGCGCCGACCGACCCTCGGTCTCCACCGCCGGCGCCTTAGAAGGCGCGGCTGAAGAAGACGCCCCGCAGCAGGCGGCGTGCCCGCAGGCGGCACGCTGGCAGCCGGCGGCGTGCGCGCGCGCGCCGAAGGTTTCGGGGTCGGCTCCTCCTTCGCCGCGAAGCGGCGACGCGACGGAGGAGCTTGCCTAGAGCCGCCTCCCTGGGTGAATTTGATCGCAGCCCTAGCCGAACAAGCAAGAAAAGATAAGTACGAAGAGGAAAGAAAAGGAATCAAACAACAGAGGAAAAGGAACTCACCCGGCTTTCTCCGGGACCTTCTTGGGCGCCAGCCGGCGCTGCTTCTTGACTCTCGCCTCCGTGGCAGCCGTAGACCCGCTGCCGGCCCGCTTCTTCCCCTTGGCTTGGAAGTCGCCGTGCCCGCAGCGGCACCGCGCGCGAGGCACCGCCGGGATGGGCCCCGTGCCGGATTCGGCCGCTCCGCCCGCGGCTGCTCCTCGCTCCTGCTCGTGCTCGGGCGAGGGCGGCGGGTTGTGTTCCCCCGGCCGCCTCGATCCCGCACCTCCGGCAGATCGTCGTCGCCGGCTTGGTCGCCGGCCGGGTCAGCCGGGTCGACGTGATCCGGCGTCCGTACCTTCGTCGCCCCGCCGCCATCCTCGATGCCTTGGCGGGTGAAAAGCTGAAAGCAACAAGATAAATATCAAGTCGGCCACGCAGCCGCAAGCCGGAAGACGGCAAAAACATTAAACTTACTAGTTCAGCGCGATGTTTCCTGGCCGTAGGGCGGCAGCCCCCAATCCCAGCTGTCGGGCATGTTGGCCTTGGTGATGTTGTTCACCCGGTGAGCCACCTGCAGCTGGGAAAGCTCCGCCTTCGACGTCCGGTCGGGTCGAGCCGGCCGGACATATGGCCAATCTTGTGGACGCGCCACTGGAGCGGTATGACCCGGCGCGAGATGTAGGTGCAGAGGAGGTCCTCGGCACTAAGCCGGCCGCTCGTGACGCACTCACTCAGGAAGTCACTCAAGAGGTTCACCTCCGCGTCCGGGCCGAGGACTTGGCGTTGCAGCCCCGCTGATCCGGCCGACCGGCGGAGCCGGGTTGTATTCCGGCAGGTTGAGCCGGTCGAAGGCCGGGCTCGCATTCCGCACATAGAAAAGACATCCGCCACCTCTTCGCGTAATCGACAGCCGGAATCTTCGGGAAGTGCGTACCCGTGCGGGGATAGATGGAGGCGGCGCCGCGCATCCTCAGGCGGCCTTCGGTCGTTTGCGCCTTGAGGTAGAAGAGCCGGCTCCAAAACTCCACATCCGGCCACAAGCCGGCGTAGCCTTCCATGAAGGCCACGTAGCAGCTGAGGAGGATCATGGCGTTGGCCGGCAAGTGGTGCGGCTGCAGGCCGAAATGGTCGAGGAAGCGGCGGAAGAAGTTGGAAGCCGGCAGGCCCAACCCGCGATCGAGGTGCGCGCCGAAAACGACGCGCTCGCCGGCCCGGCTTGGGCTCCATCTCCGCGCCCGGCGGCCTCGTAATCACCCCCGCCGGGATGCGGCGAGGCGCACCGGCCGGCGATGTCGTCCTCCCGCATGTAAGATCCTTTCCAAGAGCCACTCGGCCGGGCCATCGAAGACGAAGAAGAAGAAGAGGTCCAAGAGAGACCGAAGGGCGAAGAAGAACCGCTCCTCGCCGGAGGAGACCGCGGCGGAGAAGGGCGCGCCGTCGATGCGCGTGGCCCCGTGGCGCCGGCCGACAGTGCTTGCGGCGACGGCACGGCGCGAGGATCGTCGGGCAGCTGCTCGCCGAGGTTCGCCAGTGGAGCGGAAGAAGAAATCGCACCGAGCGAGCGAAGAGCTCGAGCGGGGAGAGGTTGCGAGGCAGAGCGCGAGGAGGAAGAAATGACCAAGTACCGCCTCGATGCCCCCCCGCGGCTTTTAAAGCCCTCGAGCGCGGCGGTTGGCCTCCAAGTGGCCGACGTGGGCCACGTCTCCGGATTTATCGCGCCGTAACTCCTCCCACGACCGCTACCGTTACCCGAAACCGCCACACCACGTCGCCCACAACCGCAACGGATCCGGAGGGACATTGATGTGACCGTACGAACCGACCGCCGTGCCGAGCGTCGGACCGGCCAAGTCGGGCGCAGGACCCGAGGCGGCGGAGACCCCGGCGCGCAGCAAGCCGGAGCCGGACAAAAAGTTCCAGTCGAACCAAAATTCATCAGCAAGGCGGAGGCGCCATCAAATCTTGCAAGAAGGCAAAAACTATACAAGTGTAAAAAGCGGCCGGCTGGAAGAAGCCGGCAGGAACGAGCCGGACGAGGGCGCAGCCGGCTGAATGAAAATTCTCAGTCGGCCCCTCCAAGTGCCGTCAAATATATTCAAGAAGCCAGGAAACCCGCCTAGGTCCTTCTAAACGCAGGACCTTGCCGGCTTCGGGGCTAATGTCGGGGGAAGACCCCGGGTAGGGCAATGGACGCGGAGCAGCCGGCTGGCCACCGGCCGGCTCGCGGCAAAGGCCGGCCGAGGAGCAGCCGGCCGGCGCCGTGGCCGGCTGGTCCGAAGCCGGCTGGCTCTAGGTCCTAGTCGGCCCGGCTACGGCCGCCAATGCCGTAGCCGGGCCGGCTTCTACAAGCCATATCCGACCGGGGGTCCGTACCTCGGACCGACTCGAGGCTGGCGAGTCTTGCACTGGAAGGAACCGGGTTGGTGATCCGGGTTCCCAAAGTCCACGCTGACTTCATCTTCCGTAAAGCGCGGGGCACTGTGGAGCAATAGTGCCACGCGCCGGACAGGCCATCATGGCCTACGACGCGCCGTACAGGCTACAGTGGCTGACGGCGACAGAGACGCTTCCTCTCCATACCGCTGACCGTGGCAGCCGGATGGGACAGGCCATGACGCCTCAACGGCTCCCGACGTCATCACCTCGGGAAGGAGCGGAGCCGAAGCCGGCTAAGCCGGCCAGTAGACTATAGGGTCTTATATGTAAAGTGCCGGTGCCTATATAAGCCGCACTACCCCCTCTCGTGCGGGGACGATCGATCACTTATTGCTTTCACCTACCTACAGCGCTGCCCTGGGAGAGAGACCATCGTCTCCCTTAGCCTCTCAGGGCCAGCCGGACACAGCTCTAGGAGCACCGTTGTACTGTGTGATTACCATATACACTCATAGCAGGAGTAGAGGTTTTACCTCCACCGGAGGGCCTCGAACCTGGGTACGTCGCCGTGTCGCTCGTGCCCATACCCGCTTCCGGATACCGCCGTGAGATCTCTCAGGAGCCCCTTCGATTAGCCACCCTATGGCATATGCCGTGACGATACCACGACAGGATGTATTTGATCTTCTGTATGATTTGGATCTTTGTATGTACCTATTTGTATCTTGATTCGTTGGAGTCGTTGTTGTAATATATCTGTTCTTGTGGGCTCTATTGTAATCCTGTTGTAATGTTACCTCTCGTGATTGATTCCACCCGCATCGCGTGCATGCTTCGGCGTGTACGAGGCGCTTGGTGGTGCGTCTCCTAAAATCGATATCGTGCGGATTTCGGCGGATTCGCTGGGATCCTCATGGTACCGGTTTTGGGGCGTCACAAGTTGGTATCAGAGCCTCAGGTTTACGGTACCCCACTAGTCCAGCCTTTAGGATAACCTTGCCAATGGTCGTTGAGTTTAGAGAGTCCAAACTATTTTCTAAAATTCGTTGGAAAGATCTGATTAGCTCTGATTTTTCTTCTTACCTCTATTCTTTCTCCTCTTATCTTTGCGAATTTTTGAGTCTTCTCTCTTATCTGAGTTTTCCGAGTCTTAGGTTCCGACACGGGTTGGATGATCTTTGCCCCTCACCTATTAGGTCCGATCTTCGGAGGTCCCGAGGAAAGCGTAACATCAACAGCGGTACAACGACTTCTTGTTAGTGGTGTCGCCGTTCAACATGGAACAACAACTCTTGTTAGTGGTGTCGAGGAGATCAACACGTCGCCTGAAGATCCGATAGGTCACCCTCTCCCCCGTACCTAGACGTGGAATCTCGGGGCGAGATTCCTTGTTAGTGGTGTCGATTGTAGCGACCCAGGAAAATCCACATATTAGATTTGTTTGTTATTTCTCTTTTATGCATAAACATGGCATATGCATCGTATCATCCACAAGATTTTATCAAATAAAAATTATTTCGAATAAAAACTATTTTGAGTTTTCCCCTCTCATATGGTTTATATATAAAACCTCCTCTTGTCTTTTCATTTAACAAACCCTAAACTTGATATTTAAAAATGTTGCAATTTGTTTTGGCTCGATAATGAAGTTTTTCAAAATGTGCTTGGATCTTCCTTACTTCGTTTTCTGTTCCCTCATCTTGTTCTCCATAAATCTTCCCTCATCTTGTTCTCCATAAATTCTTTTCTCCTATTTTTGGCTTCCTTTAAATCTTCTGTAATTCCTGATAATTCGAATTCCCTGAGTCTTCCCCTATGTCCGGCTCTAGTTATTCTTTTCTTTTCTTCCCAGAGCCAAGAACCTTTTGGTGGTTCATTTTTGCTTCTTCGCTGGCAGGAGATGAGGATGTCCCCGTTTGTCATCTTGCTCAGGTGGTCACGCAGCGTGCACCACCTCTTCTTCTCCCCCTCTCTTAATCCCAATCCAATCAACCCCAGAAAACCCTAGTTGCTTTCCCTTTCCCCTCAAGCCGCCGCCGTCCCTTCTTCTCATGAAAGAGAGCAGAGCAAAGCAAAATTCAGTTAAGCACCGGCGCTCAGTTTGCCGTCGCGCCGTCGTTTCCGGCCACCATCCGCCAATCCGAGGCTACCTCCAGCTTCACCGTGAGACGCTGATGCTCATCTACACACGGGCGCATCCAATCGGCCACGCAATCGACGTCCACATCATCGTTCTCCTCTCCGGCCGCCACGCACCGACGTGATTTCCGACCGCCTCCGACCTCGTCCGCCCCTTCCGAGGTGTTCATCAGCTTCCTGGTTAGATGGCGTTCCTTTTCCCTCTTTTCCCCGTCCTGTTTGCTTAGTTTCTGGCTTCGCCTAATTCTGTCAAAACTGCCGCCCTTTTTCTGACCGAGGTCACATCCGCCATGGACGCCGGCTGCGCGAGTTCGTTTACCCGATGATCCTCTTCGTCTTCACCAAGGCCTCGCGCCAGGGTCTCCTTCAAGGTTGATTTCATCTTCTCCTGCGCAGCACACGGAGCCAGAACGCCGGGAACATCGCCAATTCCCTCGGCACGACGCGCGCCCAGTACACGAAAGCCCCGTGCTCTTCTTCCTCCTCCGGCGTCGCGGATCGTCGCCGAGCCCTTCGCCAGCAACCTCCCGGTGAGCGCCGCTTCCGTTCCACCCCTTCCTGGTCTTCGCCATCAGTGCACCGCCGCGGTCCCCGTCGAGGACGGGCAGGTCTGCGAGCAGGTGTTGCACTGCTGCTGCTCCCGACTCGCCCATCCGCTGCTGCTGGTTGCACCAGCACGCCATGCTCCCTCCTGCACCGCGCACACACCTGCAGCAAACTCCTGAACACCTATGGCGCCTCCGTTTCGTGGTCGTCGTAGTCAGTTGTCTCCGCCGCGCGTGTCTCTGTTCCCGCTTGGTTCCGTTCGACAATTCAGTCTCTTCTCAGTCAGTTTCGTCAGTTACGACCATCGTCCCAGCATGCCAAAGTCGCGGCTGTTGCTGTATCTAGAGTTCTACATGAGTAGATCAGCAGCGTAGTGGCATGCTCTATTCCGGTCGGTGCAGCAGGACAAATATCGATCCCTACAGCTACCATATAGTCCCTTCCCTTTCCTATGTCTTTTATTATCTAATCCAACTCTACACGTCACAGTATACATATCAACAAGGTATCAGCCGAGTTTTGCCCTCCGTTTTGGTTTCAGATACAAGCTCTGTCGTTTTACATGTCTGTAATTCTGTAGATGCTCAGGCCCTGCTGCTATACGTGGCCAACGCTGTTTTGCTTTTGGGCAGTACATGCTTTTATCCATCCACAAGTGCAGATTCCAATTTTCAGCTAGCTGCCTGGTTGCTTAGCTTCACCGTATGCACATCCATCCATTCACCTGCTAGCCTGCTTGTTTAGCTAGCTAGACACGACATCAATTCATCCAGCTGCATGTGTGCATGCTTAGCTGTTTCCAGGGCATGACTCTGTTTTTCCCTTCAGTTTTTCGTGAGACAAAACACCACCTCCCAGTTCCTTTCTATCTAGTCTGTTTCTTCTATTTCAACTGCAAAACATGTTATTTCATATCTTTTATTCTATAGCTGAAAACCAAACATGTTATATATAAATTTTAATCAGAAAAATTGTTGACTGCCAAAACCCACCGGCGGGCAGCGGCCTTGTCAACACTGTAGAGCCGGGGGGAGCCTAGAGCTGCGGCTGGCTGAGACCCCTCCGAGCGACGGCCCGCAATGCTCTTCTGGTCACACGCGGCGTTGCGAAGTGCAAGGGCGTGCCACCTGACCTATACCCGGTCGTGAAGGTGATGAGATTGCCTCGCTTAGTTTCCTGCAGGGCATACATGTAAACGTTAAATACGAGCCTCGATCGGCTCTCAGGTTATCCCGTGAATCGGCTCAAAGAGCCGATCCACCCATGATCCGTACGGGGTGTACGAATACTTGGTGGTCCCGCTTGATCAAGATGAAGCTAATGAGATCTACGACGATTTAGGGTTTTCACCACATAATCGGATCATCCTACTCCAGGTTGGGCCGGATGGCCACGCACGGTGCTCGTAAGCCGATCCTAAACAAGGCCAAAAACCAACATGAAGTTGATCCTAGGAACATCCCGTTTAGGACTTGCGAACGCCACCCTACGTGCCACAGGATCCTCCCCCCTTTGTAAGGCCAAACTATTGCGGATATTAAACTAATCCTTGTAGAACAAGGAGCAATCGTAACGGATCAGATCTACTAAATAATGATCAAGCGGGTGCCGCCCCCACACCTGAGATAGGCGTGAGGACGGCTAGATATGCAAGGGTTGCACTACGTAAGCATGCTTAAACGAAGAACAATGCTAACCCTAACACATCTAATGATAACTACGTTGCTCGCCATCAAAAGCGCTTCAAGACGAGCAACGCATGAACAACGTGGGCTTGTGCTGCCTAGATCGCAAGATGCGATCTAGGCAGCATGTCGCTACTCTGATAGAAACCCTCGAGACGAAGGAGTTGGCGATGCGCCGAGATTGGTTTGTTTTTGGGGTTGAACGTGAGTTGTTGTTTATTCCATAAACCCTCGGTACATATTTATAGTCCAGGGGACTTTCTAATGAGGGCGTGCACTAAACCGTGCACGACTAAGATTCTATCTCTAAACTAAAACACGATCTAATATGTTACAGATACACGGGCAATTAAGCCCAACTTGGTATAAAAGGCCGATCCACATACTTCTTCTATATATTTCTTCACATCCATCTTTGATCGCGGCCCACCTCTGACTTGGTCAAATTCCGGTGATAACACATGCCCCCCTGGTTTTGGAAATATTATTTCCAAAACCATCATGTTCTTCTCTCGTCGGGTCATGTCGTGGCATCACCGTTGCAGTACCTCTTGTCTCTTCAGTAAGGAGTTATGATGCCGATAACGAAAGGCAGCGAAGATTAGTAACATGGCATCAGTGGTATGCAAACAATCGGCTCTCCTTGAGCAAATCGGCTCTTTATTAAAAAACCCTCTTTTAATACTGAAGAAGCGTTCCCAGCCAACTGTTCTGCCGATAGTCGAAATCGACGACCTCCTTTTCGCTCTCTCTCATAAGCACACCGGGCAACGTTGAGCTAGCCATCCTCCAAACGGTAACTCGCGACCTCTATCCGCAAAGACAGAGTCGATCCCCAAATCGCCGCTCGAGCAGCTCCAATCCAACACCCCTTCTCGGATCTCGACCGCGCGGCTTCCAACCCCTTCAACACATCCCATGGCGGAATCAGCCAACACCGACACCACGGCCGCCGGACTGAAGGTAATCCTCAACCTCCTCTTGCCGTTTGGTTTTGACACGGGATTAATGCAATCATTTGAATTAATACCTTGTTCCGCCATTAATCTAGGTTTCAGACATTCTTCTGCCACACCCTTCTTTCGCAAATTCGATGTGCCTCGGCCCTCGTTCTTCCGAGAGCCCTGCCCTGTTGATCTCATGCGAAGCTAACGTAATCCCCTTTGTGAGCCAAAACCTAGATCTGACTTCCTGGGCCGACTGCCTGCGAGCTTGGCCCAATCCCCCTGAAGGTTGGGTGGCATGGTATAGTAGGGTATCAAAGTCTCACTATGCTACTTGGGAAACCATAGGAATAGCCGACGCCCTGTCATTATCGCTGTCTTCTCTGGAGAAGAATGAGAACATCTTGAAAACCATCGGCTACTTCTGGTCTGACGCACTGAACTCGTTTCATGTTTGGTCATGGTCCTATGACTCCAACCCCGCCGGATGTGGCCATGATCACAGTGGCTAGACATTGCATCTCCCAGCCTCTTCCGCATTCAAGCCGCCAAAGGTCCCCTTTACTCTCTCCTCCAAAAAAGAGTGTACCAGCTCGGGGTGCCTATCTTAATCGTTATATGAAAACCAAAGGCCCAAAGGATGAGAGGGAGCACACAGCTCTTCTTGAATTTCTCGGTTGGAGCACTTCATTTTCTCGTGGTCCATCCCTTGCTCCTACCAAGAATTACCTCTCCCCGGCCTATGAACTCGCTAAAGGCACCCAACTTGGTCTCGGGCAAGCTACTCCTTGGAGAGATTTATCGATCCCTTCAACCGATGTCCGTCAAACCGTTCACTCGCAAGACAGCTAAAACCGGCGGCCCCCGGTGGTTCATCCAACTATGGGCCCAACTATACTTCCAACGCCAAATCCCGCACTTCCCATCGCCGACCAACCGCACCTTTCCGGACGAAAATGGCAAGGAAATTAGGTGTACCAGGCTACGGCCAAGCCCTGTATGGTCTCCCGGGTAGCAGATTGATCCCCAAGGAAGCAGCAGGGTGGTTTAAGATTTTCTTCCAGGGCCTAGACAACCCCCTGTTCCACCCTTATACTGAATCGGTGAACTTTGAAAACCCCATTTCTTTCCGATTGGACAACCTTGCCGATGACGCCGGCACACAACACTTGTACTCCCTCATGATTCGTCCTTGCTTCCTCCCTGTTGGCATGAGCACCTCGAACCGGATCATCAAGCCCGGTTACGAGTGTTATCAACCGAGCAGTAGCGGCTCGGCAGCCTTGGTCTCGGACGGTGCCCCCACACTTCTTCCTACACCACCTGACAGCAAGTAGAGCTGAACTGCCTGACATCCTCACCGCCCAAAGGTGTTACACCTTTTTCGACGCTCTGGCCATACCAATCCCCCACGACCTCCGTTTCTCCTTCACCACCGATGGCTTTGAAACTTGGTGGTCCATGTGGAAGACCCATGTCTTCAGGAGGGCACTAGGACCGCAGCTGAAGGAGCTCGACGCCGAATATGATCCCCCTGCCGACCAGGTACCGCCACTTAAGTATTTCTTGTAACTGCCTTATGGTGATTGCCCGTGAACTGACTCTCTTCTCTTGGCAAGCAACAAGATGGCCCCGCCCCTACACAAGCCGACGGCTCCCCTTTCGTCTTTCTTCCTCCGGCACCGCGTGGTTCTCTTCGCCGCAGTTCGCCTCCCCGAAGAAAGTTATAATGCAGGGTCGGCCGATTTCACCGAAATCGGCTTCTAAGAGCAAAGCGTCTTCGGGCTCGTTGCCCCCCGAGCCTCGACTCGAGCGAGGACGGCGGCGAGGAAGGTAGCGGTCAGGAAAACCCTGAAGCGTAAAGCTCCGGCCCAGGAAAGCTTGCGTGTAAGTTGGTTTAGACCCTGCAGGCGCTTGTCCGTCTTTTTTCCCAAAGAATTTGTTCATAACGCACTTGCATCCTCTCCTACAGGCCCCTGCTGATGGATCCTCCAGTGGAGCCGAAGAAACCAGCCAGGGAGAATTGAGCTCAGGTGATTCCGAGAGGTCCACTACCCGGAGTCAGACGGCTTCGCCAGCGCCAGCTTCCAAGAAAAGGTCGATCACCGAACTCCTACTCCTCAGTGCCCCGACCAGTATCGGGGTTACGTACGAAGCATCGTCGTGCTAAGAGGGTTCGCAAGAACCCACCAACCTCTCCATCAAGCCAGGAGGTCTCAAATGTAATTATCTTTGTGGTCATGCTCTCATGTTGTCCCGTTACCACTTGGATCGGCTAATCACTTCCTCTTGTAGGTCGCCGAAACTTCTAGCGGGGATGTTGAGGAGGTACAGAGGCCGTCCGCTACCCTGGATCTAGCTGCCCCGACGCCCACGGCTGTACGAGCGGTTGATTCAACCGAGTCCCCAGAAAAGCCGATCGTTACCGCGCCGGCTGCTCCTTCCCCTTGGGAGAGGTATGTTTTTTGCTTTTGGTTCTGTCGGCTCCTTGTCACCTGCTAAACTCACCGTGTTTGCCTTGCCGTGGTTGTGATCTCTCGAGCTTGCTTGCGTTCGACCCAAAGATCCATCGATCCCACCCCTTCCAAGGCAAGTGGGGAGCCGGACATCAGCACGGTCCGTGGCCAGCTCCGCCGCCTCAAGGACTTGCTTTCTACCTCTATTGAGGCTCGATTGAGAATTCCGAAGAAGTCAAAGGCATCCTCGCGGATATCCATTCTCATCTCCCTATGACCCCGCAAGTGAAGCTTTGGCCCGCCGTCACCCTGTCGGTCTTTAAGTCACGGATTCAATCAGCTCGCCAAAGGATTACTCTTCGCCACTCCCAACTTCCGCTGAGAGCCGATATTGCCGAGAAGTGCCGACGGCTCAATGAGAAAAAGGCTGCTCTGGACGCCAAGACGGATACTTCCGCCACCCGTGCCGAACTCGAAACCTTGCACAAGGAGTTGGAGGACCTCGAAGAGAGGGTAAGGGTGACCAAACAGCTCATCCAAGATAAGGAGGCCCTTGTCGCCCGCTTCCGAAGAAGAAGCAAAGATCTCACAGCCGATCCGAAGACCGATCTCGAGCAATCAGCCGGTGACGGCAAAGACGCGGATGACGAAGCTGAGATTGCTCGAGGCGGAACGCATCCGTGTTGATGCTATTATCGCCCTCGGCGTGTTTCTCCAAGTAGGGCTTTCATAGACAAATGATTCCGCTTCTCGGTAGGGCCTTGATATGTTGATCGCTACGTTTGCAACGTTTTGCTTCTCTCCTTCTTGTTTTTTTTTTTTATTGGCCGATTTTCCACCGGCTATCGTTTACCATCCGTCCGGCGTGGTGACCGTATGCCTCCTCGAGCCGAATCTGTCCGGTAACTATAGATATCGGCTTTGCGTTACGCCCGTGCGCCGTACTCGCGAGTCAGCCCCGTTGGGACTCGTGTAGTCGACGTGGCTGCTGTCCGTTAGATCGCCGCCGGACCCAAGCAACCATGTGGTGAACATAACCTCGGCCGGCTCGTCGGATCAAGGCCCTCTCATGAAGGTATCATAGTTCCCTCGTGTAAATCTGGGGCACCAGTGCTCCGTCGGGAGGACGAGTAATGCGTCCGCATCGCCCGAAGTCTCGCCATCGGCCTTCCTTTGCTTGTTTGTTTCGCGCATCAGCCGAGCAACGTAGTTACCGTGCGGATCCTCGTAGGTGATCGGCGTGCCGTCCGCCATCTCGGATGTAGATGGCGATGTGGTTGATGTAGACGTTTGTCCCACCGGCGTGCCGGAATGTGTTGACCGCCAAAACCCACCGGCGGGCAGCGGCCTTGTCAACACCGTAGAGCCGGGGGAGCCTAGAGCCGCGGCTGGCCGAGACCCCTCCGAGCGACGGCCCGCAATGCTCTTCCGGTCACACGCGGCGCTGCGAAGTGCAGGGCGTGCCACCTGACCTATACCCGGTCGGAAGGTGATGAGATTGCCTCGCTTAGTTTCCCGCAGGGCATACATGTAAACGTTAAATACGAGCCTCGATCGGCTCTCGGTTATCCCGTGAATCGGCTCAAAGAGCCGATCCACCCATGATCCGTACGGGGTGTACGAATACTTGGTGGTCCCGCTTGATCAAGATGAAGCTAATGAGATCTACGACGATTTAGGGTTTTCACCACATAATCGGATCATCCTACTCCAGAGTTGGGCCGGATGGCCACGCACGGTGCTCGTAAGCCGATCCTAAACAAGGCCAAAAAACCAACATGAAGTTGATCCTAGGAACATCCCGTTTAGGACTTGCGAACGCCACCCTACGTGCCACAGGATCCTCCCCCTTTGTAAGGCCAAACTATTGCAGATATTAAACTAATCCTTGTAGAACAAGGAGCAATCGTAACGGATCGATCTACTAAATAATGATCAAGCGGGTGCCGCCCCACACCCGAGATAGGCGTGAGGACGGCTAGATATGCAAGGGTTGCACTACGTAAGCATGCTTAAACGAAGAACAATGCTAACCCTAACACATCTAATGATAACTACGTTGCTCGCCATCAAAAGCGCTTCAGCACGAGCAACGCATGAACAACGTGGGCTTAGTGCTGCCTAGATCGCAAGATGCGATCTAGGCAGCATGTCGCTACCCGATAGAAACCCTCGAGACGAAGGAGTTGGCGATGCGCCGAGATTGGTTTGTTTGTGGGGTTGAACGTGAGTTGTTGTTTATTCCATAAACCCTCGGTACATATTTATAGTCCAGGGACTTTCTAATGAGGGCGTGCACTAAACCGTGCACGACTAAGATTCTATCTCTAAACTAAAACACGATCTAATATGTTACGGATACACGGGCAATTAAGCCCAACTTGGTATAAAAGGCCGATCCACATACTTCTTCTATATATTTCTTCACATCCATCTTTGATCGCGGCCCACCTCTGACTTGGTCAAATTCCGGTGATAACAAAAATGCACTGAATATGAATATGCCATCCATTCATCTGTTTGCATCTCGCATTATGTCGAGACGTGATAGTTGTGCATGTTCACCTAACATATATGCGGAGTATTTCGGACACCGACTAGGGTTTCCTAGCTCTGTTTAATTCTGATATAGCTCACCCTTGCCATGTTATGCTATGCTAATGAATACTTAACTTCATCGGTAGAACATGCAACTCCAAACCTAATTTGTTTGTCCGGGGTTCCGACTCCGATTAATATGGATAAGTTGCATCGCATCATTTTTGCCATGTCATGCATATCATCTTGATCATGCTGGATCTTATTTATCCGTAGTAGTAAGATGTGCATCCGTTGGTTGTTGTAGCGCTTTGCTTCTTCCCGGATAGGATCGCGAAGTGGTGTGGTGAGATACGACAAGTTCTCGGGATGTCCCTCAGCAAGCTTTAACAGGCAAGCATTTCCCCTATACTTCCGCTCTCGCGTAAGTCGCTCACCTATTTTATTTTGCCTTCTCCCTCATGCTATCCTTAAGTTGCGTTCTTGTCACGTGTCCCTTCCACTTGTTACCTCAAGCCGCCCATATTGCCACCACCAACTACCAACCTCCTACAGCTGTTATTTGGTTATCGGGTCTGCCTTGCGAGTCGTAGTGCATGCTAGTGTTGTCTTATCTTGTTACCGTTGTTGTTATCTTATCGGGTTATCTGTTGGGGAATCATGACACATGGTATATGGATATATTTGTTGGAGATAATCATGCTTTACTTATTGTTAACAACTAAAATGATAAGCAGAGGCATCTGTGAGCCCCTTTGCGAAAGCATCGGAACTTTGACTCACTAATGTCCCCTAGGACCCGAGTTCTTGTTATCTGTTCTGAGACTGAGCGCTCTAACCACACGTGGGTATGTTTCTGGGTCTCCCCTCGACCACTGCCGGAATCTACAACTTTGTCCAGTGGCCACAACTAGTTTGCAATGTTTTACCATTTGTTGTTACGTGCATGCCAGCTTGTTACTTCTTTATTTTGGGAAGCCCCTGGGTGCCTTGTATCCCTTGTTTCTGGTATGCACGTATAGGTCGCGGAGCCGCTGCGAAGTGGTTTATCGCCCCAGTGTGTGTTTAAACCACCTAGTACGCTGTCGCAAACAGCTTAGGTCCGCTTCGAGATACGGCCGGACTTCGATTCGGGTTTAACTTAGTTAGGTGGCTTCCTGGACATTGTTGTCGTGAAGGAGAGTGCGAGTCGTGATATCCACCTGTCGCAAGTGGGTTGATCGTGCGTGTGGGCACATTTGGGCACCCCTGCAGGGTTAAATCTTATCGATAAGCCGTGTCCGCGGTTATGGACGACTTGGAGCTGTATGACTCGACCATAGACAACTTACACCTGTTGTTTCAATACTATTAACTTGCATGGTAAGATAGAACAAATTAAATAGTAACTGGTTAAAACTTGACAACCGTGTGGGTGCCTTTGTAAGTACCTCCTTGCGAGGGGGAACACATCGGCTGTGTTATGTTTGCAGAGTATAGAACTGTTAGTTATGCGCTCTCTCACCTTCTCTGATAGACGATTGTTGTAGAGTGTCTCTATAGGTTTTTAGTGCTTGCGCGCTGCCGCTTAACCCCACCATATTGCCTATGATGTTCCTCTTGCGTCCTCTAAGTCCCCTGCGTGCCTCAAGTACAAAGGACGACCGGTTGACGAATGCTTATACGTCTTGAAGTCTTGTTAAGTACGAACCCGTACTTATTGTCGCTTCTACGGATATAACCGGCAGGTATGAAGATATGTTCGATGATGACGACGTTAGCAAGGTTACCCTTCCGGCTTGGCCTCGGGCGAGGTTATGGACGCTATCGTTTATCTTCAGGACTCTTAGTCCAATTTGTATCTTGTCCGTACTCGGATGTATTTGATCTTCTGTATGATTTGGATCTTTGTATGTACCTATTTGTATCTTGATTCGTTGGAGTCGTTGTTGTAATATATCTGTTTCTTGTGGGCTCTATTGTAATCCTGTTGTAATGTTACCTCTCGTGATTGATTCCACCCGCATCGCGTGCATGCTTCGGCGTGTACGAGGCGCTTGGTGGTGCGTCTCCTAAAATCGATATCGTGCGGATTTTGGCGGATTCGCTGGGATCCTCATGGTACCGGTTTTGGGGCGTCACAAGTACTTTGGTTGTGTTGTGCAGGTTCCACGTTGGTGCCGGAATCTCTGGTGTTGCGCCGCACTACATCCCGCCGCCATCAACCTTCAACATGCTTCTTGGCTCCTACTGGTTCGATAAACCTTGGTTTCTTACTGAGGGAAACTTGCTGCTGTACGCATCACACCTTCCACTTGGGGTTCCCAACGGACGCGTGCTGTACGCGTATCATTAGCCTGGTTCCTTTTAGACAACGTCTGCAAAAGGAGACTAGTGAGACACTGGCGCAAAATAAGTATTCAGAATTTAATCTGGTTTCACGGTCCTCATAAGCTATACCACATTCTTGGGATCAGACCAGTGCTTGACAAGATCTCCCCACTTCTCGTCAGTCATACAGGGTGCAGGAGACTTTGTTCGAACATTGGCAGTAATCTGGCCAGTGAAGTATGTCGCCTTAAGCTTATAGCGGTGCTGGCGCAACAATTCTTTGAATATGGACGCGATGACAAACTTTACATCCTCATTATCCTCATCGAATTCAAACCTTAACTGGTCACAACGGTTGAATGATTGGTGAGTTATATAGCATAGAAACAACAGTAAGCTACAAGAAATGGGACAGATCAATGTGGAATAATTTATCATTACCAGGAGAAGCATGACTTACATGTAAATTATGCACTAAACTCTCGAACCGTGAAGTGGGTGTCAACATGCCGCTTCCACAATGGGAAGGTAGGAAGTTCATTCCCGATAAAATAGCCAATATGCGATACAAGATATGAAGATTCATGCGGATGAAGTGGCCTTCGCCACCTACAATAGATGTGATGCGAAATCTTGAACCCATTCCGGAAATCTTAGCTGCAAGTTTTCTTCCTACCGTTGGCCCCCTCGTTTTTATTGATCGTGGCGAACCTACCAAGTTAAGCATTACATCAAGCTATCATGGTATATAGATACATAAGGGAGCATTAAACTACAAGTCTTGAAAAAAAGTATTACCTTTTTTGGCGTGGGTCTCATCATCGGGAGAGGAGTTGTCTTTCGCAGGCTAAGGATCGGAGGGAGATCATCACCGGCTTGTCGGTGTTGTGGCAAGCACCGTTTGGACATTTGAGGCTGTATTATCCGGGACTAGCATCATGTGTCCTTGGCCATTATTACCTACCACCACTCCCGATGGTGCCAATTGTTGGCTCGAATTTGCCGTGGAAACCGGTTCCGTTGGCAATTGTTGCCGAGAAACGATATTGGCAACCGGTGGTTGTGGAATGTGTGGGCTGGTACATGCTCGGGGCTACTTCGTCCGATTCGATGGTTTGTGGTTTTTACGAGACCTTTTATCGTTATCATTCTCGGCCTCTTCGCCACCTCGTGCCGGTCTTTTGTTAGACCTTGTAATAGGAGGAGCAAAGACGAGCATCGGGCTTAACCCTTTTTTTATTACGCACTATCACCCATCCTCCGGTATTAGCCTCGAGGTTCCCGTTGAGTGTTCTTCCTCCCGTTCGTTCTTGAAAAGTTCTTGCTCGAATCTGCAGATGCCTGTCACACATAAATGATATTTCAATGTACAATATTATATGATGATGATATGCAGATGGAATGGAAAAACAGTAAGGCAACATATGCCAAAACATATATGATGCGTTAACTAAGCAGGAAAAATTGGAGTAATGAGATTGAACATGGCATGGGTAACATATTTGGTAGGACTGGGATACAACAAATGGAAGTTGGGACAAATAATTCGATGACAGGACGTGAGAAAACTCACCTTGTTGTGTTGCAGAGGATAGTCGACCGTGGCATCTTCCTCGAGCCGCCTCGCCATCACAATCGCCAGGATCAAATTCTCGAATCAGAGGAATGTTCCGTATCCTTTGTGATGGAGGTGGGTGGCGTTTTTGCACTAGACCTTGTAGAAGGATGTAGTGTTAGGCCCAACGAGGCTGCAACTCGGCTATTATGCAGGATAGTTTGCCTCCGTTGCTCTTCGTACTCATTCTCGAGTGGAAGACCTAACATGCATTGGCGAGAAATGCAGTTGAGATTTATCATGGAACTGTGCATATAAGAACAAATTAATAGTAGCAGTGAGACTGCTCAAAAGGTGTAATGACAAACAAACTATGGCTCAAAAATAATTGATGTTCATATTGTCAAGCTTCATGCACTAGCCAACGCAACCGGAAGTCCGGACCGATGGAAAAGGCAAACAAATTATGGCTCAAAAATAATTTATGTTGGGCAACAGAGGGCAGCAAAGAACAATTTTTAGGATAAGTATGAATGTCAAGCTTCATGCAAGAGCCAACGCAACCAAAAGTCCGAATCGATGGAAAGGGCTAAGCAATCCACATATAGACTCAAACACATAAGTGTTATTTCATGCCCATGGTTAACCATATGGAATGGCGTGTGCTTAATATAATTGCCTAGGGTCTTCCAAGTTCCAACAGATCGGTCTATTGGATGAACTTGCTAGAGCATGCAATTCGAAATGGTATCAAACCTACAAGGTCCTGAGTTCAAATCCTAGCAAGTAGCAACGCAGAGATTCAAAATAAATACTTGCAACCCTTCCTAAAAAAATATCTAATGATACATGCCTAAGGCTCGGTCTATTGAATGAGCGGTTTTATCACTTAGCACCACAAGTTCGGGATTTTTTATCACAAAACACCAACATTTGGGGAAATTATTTCACATAACACATTATTTGTCATTAGTTGGCTTGACAAGAGCATCACCCTACAACGTGACACCAATTTACAGTACGTGAGCATGTTTGCTATAAACAAATGAATTTTGGTGTGAAATTTTGTAGACACTCTGTCGAAATGAGAATATGAGTCACACTTGTTACATATGCTACACACAAAATGAATTACCATATGACAAATATCCATTGAAATTATAACCACACAAGAACATGAGATTTGGGTAATATATTCGTACTCAAAGCATAAGGTTTTGATAATGTGTACCAATACAACTACCCCGGAAATAAGATTTTTTTTGAACTCGTATGGACATAAGATTTAACAACTAGTGTTGACAAACAGCTTTGTATTTAGCGTTTAACAGACAAATACCACAAAATAAAGTCTAATTGTCTTTCACCCGTCGTCACTCTTAAACTGACGGTGGCCTGAAGTCACTAATGGGCTATCAAACATAGATCATGTATTCTGCGAAACAATTACCCAAAATGTTGGTGTTTTGTGATACAAATTTCTAGGGTTGTTAAGTGATAAAACCTCATTGGATGAACTGGCTAGAGCATGCAATTCCACATGGCGCACACAGAGTTGCAAATAGAAAATAATACAGGCAGTTTAATACTATCAATAAATTGCTCTGCTAGCTTGACTGCTATCATAACCTTTGTAAAATGTACTACCACCATCCCGAAGTTTTTACCAAAAAACATTATTAACATGCAAAATACAAATTTAATATCATTAAATAGATAACAAATATATTTTCGTACGGTATCTACGAAATATTATATTTCTTGATAGATTGTTCTGAAAGTTTGGTCAAACTTTACTTGGTTTGACTTTTATAAATAAGCCTTCAGTGTCCGGGTGTGTCTATGTCTCAGCTAACCGAGAAATTCTTAAGTCTCGACCACTTCGTAAAAGTGCAACTCGCAGTTCAAAAAATGTGCAACTCGGATCGCTTGCACTTTTCTAGTAGAAAAGTGCAATTGCAATTTTTTGACGAAAAGTGCAACTCAAGTGCATTTTTGTGAGTGATCGAGACTTTAGAAATTCTCGCTGACCGAGACAAGTATTCAAACCCCAAAAAAGTATCGCACAAAAGTGATATTTGGAAAAGAAAAGCGTAACGAAAGCGGACATAAGCTTTGCCTCTCCATCGACAGATGTAAGGTTACGATCGCCAGAGTTCCGAGATAAAAAAAATACGAGCAGTTTAATACGATCAACAAATTGCTCTGCTAGCTTGATCGCTATCATAACCTTTGTAAAATGCATACTTCAAACCCCCAAAACATATCACACAGAAGTGATTCTCGGTAAAGAAATGCATAGCGAAAGCAGACATAACCTCGATCTTCCTCTCGATCGCCAGATTTAAGGTTGAGATCTCATATAGCTACGCGGCAAACAACTATCTACACTGATCTAATATCAGCAAGAATGCATTGCAAGAAAGCAACGAAAACTAGTCTCAGAAATCAAATGCATATAACAAAAGCGGACATGTAAAGTATTCATCAACCTTCGTCTAAGGCCAGGGCGGATTTATTCTTTGGTTGGGGGTGGTCGACTTTGGGGCCGCGTTTTTTGCCCATCTCGATCTCCGGTGAGGTGGACTACAGAGGTCGGGGAAGTAGATCCGGAGCAGATATGGCGCGGTCAACGTCGGCGTCGAGGAAGCTAATCTGGCTTGCTAGACAGCAAGGGAGGTCCGCCGGTAAAACGTGGTCGGTCACTACGGTGGCCGGTGAGGAGGCAGTGATGGTGAGGAGGGCGGCGGGGCACGACCGTCGTCGTGGGAGTGTGCCTGGTAGAAGCATGAGAAAGATGTGGTGTTCGAATTGTGCTCTACAGGGAAATATCCTCTGTTGACCGATGTTTTATAGGCCGACAGGCAAACCGCAGGTTTTGGGGTAGCTTGAAAATGGGACGCGCCAACAATTTCGGCGCGTGTTTTGTGGCGTAGATGAAAGTCACCCATAAGAAACTTTCCTCATGTAATACCTTTTGCTTGTTGGTTGGTCGTGTGGACAACATATATAGTGGGAGATGCCCATAGCTAGCTAGGCCATTCATATCAAACTCGAGTGATTATCACTAAGTTTACAATGAATATATTCATGACACTTGCTATTGGCCGGATAGTAGAAAATATATTTCATGACTTCCCATATTAGTTAATTTATATTATTTCAATTGCTAAAATATTTTCATATTCTTTTAGAGTTCTAAAAAACACACTACACAATGACAATGGATATTACCACTACCTTCTAGGTCCCGGCCATCAGATTTAGGGCTCCTTTGATTCATATGATTTGAATAGGAATTGTGTAGGATTTGGTTCCTATGGAAAAAATTCCTATACATGTTGTTTGATTCATAGGAATATATCCTATAGGAAAAATACCTATGGAAATCTTGTAGAGTAATTCCTATAGGAAAAAAACATTAGCTCATACCTCATGAAAAATTCCTTTGCTTCAATCAAACACACTTCATCTTCCTATGGGATTCAAATAGACATGTCATTCTAATCCTATGACTTTCCTATTCCTATGCTTTTTCTATCCTTTGAATCAAAGGAGCCCTTAGAGAAAAGTAGCTTAGCCAGAGATTTAGACCTTTGTGCAACAAATACATGAGTTGGTGATATGTGCAAAAGAACAGGGTTAAGTGAGTGTTCCGTGCAACAATGACAACAATAAGTGGAGTTTTGTGCAAAGGATAAAAGGTGCAACAGTGGATCACACGGAAGGAGAAAGAGAAAGGGAGAGCAAATGCCTCACGGGGCCGCTGTTATTTATGGTGAAAAGAAATGCTTCACTTTTTTCGGTGAGTGATCTTGACTAGCACACAGGGTTTCAGTTCTGTAGACCTGCAGTGCAGGCTACGCGCCCGTCTAATATTCTTTTTTTTTCAGCGACAAATGGGAGAGAGAGAGAGAGAGAGTCTTGACGATGCGTCTTTACTTGACAAAGAAGATTGCTGGGAGTTTGCCTACCTACCGCACGTGACTTGTGCTCACTGATGTGTGGGACCTACACGCATGGGAACCACACGTAAGTGACCGACCTACTTTATTCTAGGGTGCCGTCAAGCTAATACATAGTCTGCAACACGAAACTCTATTCGTTTATAAAATCTGAGCTTTGAAATCCAATTTAATTTAAGTCTATTATTGGTCATATCAAGTATAAAATTACATTCTGAAACTTGTTCAACGCTTTCTCATAAATTATTATGGTAGTTTCTGAAAATCAAATGCTAATTGATTTGAGATAAAAACATATATTATTGCACAACAATGGGATATTAAAATATCTATTTGTAAATAAAAATAAGAAGTCAATGTTGTGGTAAGTTAGGAGGTTCAAAGGGTAAACCAAATATAACGTTTTGTTCAATCTCATAGTTAATATTACCAAGTTTGATTCTCCCTGGACAGCATTGTTTGTTATAGTGTTCCCTAATTGGGCATGGTGGTGCATCTTGCCATTTCTAACACTCGTTGATGACTAGACTTTTGAAGTTTTCGGTATAAAAAATCGTTTTTCATTTTCTAGATGATAAAATATGTTTATTTTGTGCATGGGGTAGATAAGATATGGGTCAAAATGGCGCATCTACATTTTTAAAATAAATTAGGCCATATTTTAATGCCAATTCCCAAATTTACGGTTTTTAGTGCTTTCTAGCTAGTTTCGCACATTTAAATGACTTTATGTTGATTTATTGAAAGTAATTCAAATTTGAATTGTAGGTGTGTTATAACTTGGTCCTACAAGTCCCCACAAATCATTTTTAGATACATATTACTTACTATATATAGAAACCAGTGATAGTACTAAAATATTCAACCCCTTTGCAAGGATAATCATGTCGACCATTTTGACCTGGTTTTGAAATAAATAAATGAAAATTGAAGAAAACCTCAAAAATGAAACCCTTCTGCATGGAGTGTGCTTGTATGTGTTAGTTGACAGGGAAAATAATAAACATGTGATAGGGTAGTGAAAAACAAAATGTCTTCAGAAAGCGGACTATTGTGTATGAAGATTCCTGGTTTGCAAGCCAAATGATATAGTTATGGCCATATTTGTGGCATAGTTTGTTACAATGTGCCCAAATTGGGAATGGTGGTGCATCTTGCCATTCCCGACAATGTTGCTGACTAGACTTTTCAACTTTTCGGTATATAAAACTCATTTTTCAATTTCTAGATGACAAAATAGGTTTATTTTGTGAATGGGGTACATAAGATACGGCTCAGAATGGCGCCTCTACATTTTTAAGATAAATAAGGCCACATATTAGTGAAAATTCCCAACTCTTTACGTTTTTTAGTGCTTTCTAGCTAGTTTCACACATTTAAATGACTTTATGCTGATTTATTGAAAGTAATTCCAATTTGAAATGTAGGTGTGTTATAACTTCGTCCTATAAATCCCCAAAAATCATTTTTGGATACATATTACTTACTATATACATAAACATGTGATAGGGTACTAAAAAACAAAATGTCTTCACAAGACGGACTATCGTGTGTATGAAGATTCATGTGCTTTGGTTTTCATTTTTTTATTTTTTCTGAAGGTTTGACCAAGATTTAAGAAAGTTTAAAACACATGAAAATGAAAAGGTAAGCTTGGATCCTTCTTAGTCATTCTAGAATGAAGCTTTTGGGGGTTCTTGAAATCTCAATGTTTGAAACCCAAAACCACTTCTCTTCATGGTTGACTTCATAAGACAGAGTTTAGGGTTAGGGGTAGATACATGATTTGTCGGGTTTGAATATGTCTAGACCTTGTTTATCAACTTGAATGCTTACTATATATATGACGTAAGAATACTATGTGCTTTGGTTTTTTTTTTGACTAGTATAAATGCCCGTGCGTTGCCACGGGTACGGTGCATAAATGTATCATCTGGCATTTTATTTCAAAAATGTAATTAGTTTTTACCTCACACCTTTTTACCTCAACCTTGTAACGACATGTCATATTCCTTCTCTATCCAAAATCAAATTTTATTAATGCCTTATTGCATGCTGGGGATAATTTCAACAGATGAATCAAAATGTGTAGTTCATTTTCTGTTATCTATACTCGCTCTTAATTCAATTGCTTATCAGTTGTTAATTGATATATCATCTTTATTAAAGAAAAATCAATAATTCAGAAATTCTTACATGGACCAACAAATTGTGCAAAAAATAAAGTCATCAATTCGTAATTATAAATATGATAGACGCATTTATGAGGAGAAATGATGCATGTTTGTAGTTCCTTAGATCTTGCTTAGCCTCGTAGAAGCGCCCGATGTCTTTAGGTGGACTTAAAATCTCACTCATTAAACGAAAAGGAGAAGAACCGCGCTACAGTACGATCGTCGTAATGTAGTCCTGTCGCGTGAATGCATCCAGGCGATAACATCTTTGTCGTACTCCACCTGTCTCTTTTGCAGCTAGTGCCTCGCATTTTACTCTTCCACCGAAGGCACTTCACCGCCCATTATCTTTCTTGAGTTCTCCAACACTTAGCATAGACAAATCCACTTGCGTCGATTGATCTTTGTACCCCCATTGTCACCTCCGGCGATGTCAAGTCCGAATTCCACTACTTGCCAATGCGTTGCTACGGGACAAAAGTTCTAGCGATTAAGGTATACAATTATTTGTGCAACTGTATTGTAATATAAACATATAGGACCCGCATGCACATCAAACGGGATTAGCAACTTTCTCCCTCTCTCTAAAACTTTTGGTAGCATTTATATTCTAATTTTTTCTTAGGCATGCAATTTGATTTTTTAAATAATGTGATGATCACAAAAGAATTTTTAGTTTTGCTATTAGATGTGTGACTTCAAATTGAATTTAAGTTTACATAATGTAGCTTAGCGATTAAGGTATACAATTATTTGTGCGACTGTATTGTAATATAAACATATAGGATCCGCATGCACATCAAACGGGATTAGTAACTTTCTCCATCTCTCTGTAACTTTTGGTAGCATTAATATTCTAATTTTTTCTTAGGCATGCAATTTGATTTTTTAAATAATGTGATGATCACAAAAGAATTTTTAGTTTTGCTATTAGATGTGTGACTTCAAGTTGAATTTAAGTTTACATAATGTAGCTTAGCGATTAAGGTATACAATTATTTGTGCTACTGTATTGTAATATAAACATATAGGATCCGCATGCACATCAAACGGGATTAGTAACTTTCTCCCTCTCTCTGTAACTTTTGGTAGCATTAATATTCTAATTTTTTCTTAGGCATGCAATTTGATTTTTTAAATAATGTGATGATCACATGTGTGACTTCAAGTTGAATTTAAGTTTACATAATGTAGCTTTAGCTAAGTACCCATGCGTTGTTGTGAAAAGAAAAGGTCTCAAGACATAGCTGTCGTTTCTTTATAGTATCATAATACTTGTTGGTTACATCTCCGACCTGCATTCCTACTCTATATCTCTCCGGTTTAAGCTGCTATAAGTATTGAGAGAAAACACAATATCCGAATTAATTTGCTACTATTTTTCATGTGAATAATGAAAAGGTAAAATTACCATGGACATGTTAAGCCCCGTAAAATGTAAAATAACGATGGACATGTTAAGCCCTGTAAACTGGCAACAATAAGACATCGATTACCTACACATTATATACTGAAAAGATATGACGATTTATGACCAGAAAAAATAGAAGGACAAAACTGGCTTGAAACAACATTTCAATTTCTAGCGAGTTGGCATTAATTGTGTCAAATGAATGACGGAACACATGAAGCATAACCTTGTTTGAACAAAAGCTTAGTAGTGCATCATCTTTTTTACTTAGCATCTGCAAGAACAAGCCTTTTAAGTTACATGAGGTGAGGTCTAACCGATTATCTAAATTAGAGTGTGTAGCATGTACATGTAACTACTCAGCCTAGTTCAAGCAGAGAATCAAGTGTGTAGCATGTAGCATAAGACTTTTCTGTCAAGAATCAAGCAGCAAATTCTTAGGCAGTTCTCAGCCAATTAAACAGAAAAGGCCTTTGTGATTATCTTCGCTACATGAGAAGAAAACACAAACAACACAATTCAGTAGTTCAAAAAAACCATTTAACGGACAATACTTTAACTTTAACAAACTCCAGTGACCTTAATTGAGATCATATGGATTCAGAACCAAAAGCAATTTGTGTACGTTCCCGCACCATGTTTCTCTTCCCAAACACCCGAATTACCTTCCAGTGATGACCTATTATAACTGTCGGTGTTATTAATTCTGATTAACTATGCCATGTCTCATGTGTAAGGCTAGAGAACCTAGTGAATTGCAACTAAATTAATTCAAATGGCAAAGCATGATTTAGAGATTTGGATGTACTACTGAACGTGAAAATGAAAGATGAAATAGTATAGTACCAGCCATGCCTAGGTTCTCTATAAACTAAATTGTGCAGGGCACAGGTCCACCTTATACATAATCATACAAAGATTTAAGGTTTTCATTTTATTAAGCCACAAACCATTCAGATTAACAGGATAAAGTAAAAAAGAATTTCAGAAAGTACCTATATTCTGCAACAATCTATACTACTAACATAGTAACAGGAGTCAAGAAATCGTGTGCTCCCAAATTATATACCTAGAAATAGTGACAGTCACTAAACTGCAAATTATAGAAGGCTCAAGTTATATGCATCTAATGGATTCACCCACTCAATAAACTGAGTTATGTGCAGTAAAAAAATTTGAGCAGAGCCTAAGCAGCACTCCTTTTCCCCTTTATTAAAAATAGCACAATTGCAATTCATAGACCTTAATATAACCGCAAAGAGAATCAGCTGCCAAAATCCCATGTAAAACTAACATGGGCTTCTCTGAAACAAACAGCAAAAAATAGACTCAATAGTTTTACCTAGCTCCTCGTGATCCCCCTGCGACGCTGCACTCATATCCTGAAAGTAAAATAAAAACAATAGACAAGTTACTAAGGAAGCAAACAATATAGTGCAAAATTGGCCTCTAATTATTCTTAGTCAAAGGTTTCTTCTCAAATAATGACTTCTAAAAATAGTGGGTAATTCATGAGCAGATGCACTTAAACTTTCCCCATTTCAGAAATAAAAGAGAACTTGTATATGTGTGCATCATTACTATTTTTGTCTCCTCAAGTTCACCTTTTTATTTACTAACAAGAGCCGTATATGTATACACCATTGTTGTGAGTACGATGTAGTGCAGCTGGTGAAGTAGTATAAAGTAATGATCGTAAGTGTGCACGTGCAACCCATGTCTCAATTCCAAGTAATACAAATTCCAATAACAAATATTTATAAACTACAAAATCGCTCTTTTATAAGTAGTTAAGATACAAGGGTGGACACTCTTTTTTTGATCTTTCATATTATAATGGTATGATGTAACCGAGCCTCAATTACCTAATCAATTTCCATATATGTATATTCCTCTATGAAATTAATTTTCTTGCTAAAATAAGTTATGAATAATTAGATTATTAAATTACCGCTGAATAGTACTGATTGCACAAAGCATATACGACATACTGAAGTCACCACTCATTTACTGAAAGTCCGCAAAGGCTTATTTGAGAACTTCATTGCCAATAGATCATGCTGCGACGAAACGATCTCGGAGATATAACATGTACGAACGTAAATATTTTCCTATTCTGAAAATTTCTTCAGCCCACAACTGCTTCAAAAACCATGCATGGTCATATTGGGTCCTATTCATATTGAGCGTGCATGGTAGCTTCTATAAAGAGAATATGCAAACATCAGGACTCACATGCTTCAAGGAGGTACGGTGGCCTTTAATGCAAGCCAAGTAGTGACAGAACAAGGTGTCAATGCTCAATGAAAGAATTTTATCATAAGGTAAAACTTTATCAAGTTCATTTTCAGAAACTCATCATGGGACAAAATGTAAAATTAAAATCGAGATGTGTACATATCAGGTATGTCATTTGTGCACAATATAATATTTCTTTACCTGTATATACTCTTTCAAAAAAAAGATCACATTGAAAGCCAAAATCTTTTTATAACCTTCTTCCCAAGTGACAAATTTCATCTGGAACAACAATTGCAGAAATTGTAGTGCCATGTTCATTACGAACTATGCCATAATTGTTTGGCTGAATATGTAGGCCTTTTTCAAAATATTTTGGTTGGAAACTTGCAGCTGCTGGAGGGAGATAAAACATGCTAGGAGAGTAGGCTTACAAAGGTGGGGTGTGTGGTGTAAACTTTTCAGGCTGTTCGTAACAATAAAAATATGATGCGCTGTCCGGCCCCTCCCCAGACCCCGCTCAAAGCGGGAGCTTCATGCACCGGGCAGCCCTTTGGTGCACTCTTGAAAACAATTGACACAACCATTATATCATTCCAATTACACCATAATTCAATAGTATGAACTATAGTATCTGATGTGTGAAAATAGCTCGGCGCTGCACTCATCTAGGCTATGCATTACTGCCAAAATTCACCTAACCTAACATTTACTAAGAAAAACAAAAGCCTAATGTCTTGCTTACAAAATCTTACCTCACTAAATAATACTTAAATCATCTGCCGCTGTTGTGCTGCTCCCAATGCACAGCTAGTATTCAGATACAGGTATAGTTGGGGAGTGTGGAGCAACAGTACGCAATTCAGATAGCTGGAAACCAAATTGATTCATATTCTATCAGGTAACTAATATTATATCATACAAAAAACCGCAAAAGAAAGTGGTCTATATTTGAAATTGCATCAACGAACAATGCATAGAAGGGAAGAGTAGAGACACCTGAGCTTAGCAAGGATGCAGTTTAAGATAAAAGACTCATGTATCAATGCATAGAAGGGAAGAGTAGAGACACCTGATTGCAACAAATATATCAGATGAGAAACCATAACAGCTCGTTTGGCTCCCAGGTATTCATTTCATTTGGTATTCCAAATACGCATACATGTTTGGTTGCCACACAGTTTTGCAAATGATTCTGGAATTTAATATGGAATTGCTACATTATCACATATATGTGAGCATGAGATGAATTGCATCAACTATTTTTTTCATAACTTTATGAACTCAGAACTATCCTTCTCCTACAATACATATGTTGAGTACTGCAACTCCGATAATAAAGAACCCAGCTACTGCCCGGTTCCGTCTCTTCCTCTTCTCATGAAATAACTCTAGTGGTAGATTAGTCATCTACAATGAGTATAGTAGAGAGAACTAACTAAGTGTAAAAATAAACCAATAGATGGATATCCTACACCCACGGGAAAATATAAATAAGCAGTGACAAAAAATGCAATGACAGAGAAACTAATCACTTCATTATTGACAATAGATGCATATCCTACACCCTGTCCAAGAATGGGATCACGCAAGCAAGCAGATATAGTGATCTGTGAAATCTCCAGAAATTCTCAGATAGGAACATGATCTCATTATCACAGTATTTTCGAGCTAGCAAAACATATGTGTTATGTGTTTACAGGGAAGCAAATGAGGCAACTACCAGGGACATTAAAGATGTACATCAAATTGCAGACAACCATGTACATTAGACATGTCAAGTTTGTAAGTAAATTCAAAACTAAGTACATGAGATGTCAGGTTTGAAAAAGAACTTCAATGAAATGGCGCCGCAGAAAGGTAATTCAAGTCATCTTGCACGGCAATACTAAGTACCTTCCAGTCTTCACGAATAAGCAGGGTCATGAATTGTAATGAAAGGCTGAAATTTTAGCCTCATCATTCTTTCACAAATTAAATACTGGTGCCCATATCAAACTACATGACCTTCTAACCAAGCATTTATATTCACAGCCATAGAGAGTAGTGGAATAGAATTGGTGAAATAATGAAAAAGTCAAAAACCACAACAAAATTTCACATAAATAATGAACACCTACATGGCAAGAGACCTTACTGGCAGCTCAAAACACTTTCACATAAATAATGAACACCTACATTACAAAATTTCACATAACCTATCAGGAGACCTTACTGGCAGCTCAAAACACTTTCACATAAATAATGAACACCTACATTACAAAATAAATTGCGGCTAAATATCTCATGACCTTCTAACCAAGCATTTGATCCGCATAATTTTAACTATCATATTTTTGAGTCAGAATATTGTCAACTGCAGTTGTAATCTGGGAAGATAAATCCATGTAAAAAAGCAAGGAGTTCGGTGTACACAGCTAGTTCCTGATCAACCACAATACTAATCAACATGCCTATTCAATCAAGGCGTTGCGGAAGACCAAAGATAAATCCAACCCATTATCTTCGGCATAAAGCATATCAAGTGACAGATGCTCGCCTGTAAATCCATCGCCATTGAAAAAATGGGAGGAGCAAAAAATTATTCAAAGTGAATTGTGAAAACTTTAAGCTGAAGGTGGTAGAAAATGAGCAAGAGCAGAAATGGAGAGGACAAAGAATGAAAAATGAGCTGATAGGCAAAGACACCTCCAACTACAGTCATACTCAGATTGGAATTTTCTTAAGCTTCCATTCAAGTAGCATATTGTCCATTACGCAATCTAAAGCCACTTCCCTGAAACAAGAACATGTATCAATTATTCATATGAAATCATAAAAAGAAATAGCAAATGAACCATCATGAGTTGGAGTTGTTGCCCAGATCCTAGTTCAGGTTCAGTACAAAATGGACCTTTATGGCAGCTTTTTCCGTAAGAAGCCTGAATTTGTTTAGGTAATTCTCAATGCATCAATGCAAACACATAAATAAGAGTGGAGTGTCCAATTAAATCATATAACCTAAGAGAAGTCTATTTTATTTTCACAACATGGCACATTCAACGAAAAATCTATTGCCACTGAATGCACTATGCTGCTGCCAAAATTTTATACCTTGCAATTTGGGGCTCCATGAGCTTTTACGGCAGATGCTTGAGATTTGTAGATTGATTCATTTTTAGACATAGCATCCTCCTTCCTGGGGAATCCAACATATGTACAGACTTAGACAACATCAATGCAGGCCTAGAAAAAAATTATTTGTTGCAACAACTCCTATAGCGCAGCAACAGAAAATTTTGGAGGCAAAGCCGTCATGTTATTCACCTGAAGTTAAGGTCACCAGCTGCTGCGAGCTGGAGATGAAGGGCATCGGTGCCGCAAGTTTCATCCCGTGCGCCATGAGCTCGCCAAGCACCGCCTCCAAGATCAGCAAACGTCGGCCCCTTCTCCCCTTCGCCGCCTTCCTCGCCAGCCGCCACCTCCTGCTTGGGGTCGCCCCAGCCGCTGAAATCGGCCGTGATGCGCCGTTGGGGGTTCTCCGTGCTGGCTACCAGTCGTCGTGGCGGCGTCTTGGTGGTGAGGGTGGTGTAGGGCGGGGGCGAGCGAGGGCCAGCGCGCGCCGTTGCCGTCGTTGTGCTTGGAGATTTGGGGGTGGCAGGCCGGGGACAGAGGACGGGGGACGGCAGGATGGAACCCTAGCCCGGACGCACATCTCCTCGCTCTTCCTTGTCTCGGACGACCAGGGGTGGAGGTCGCCAGGCGGGGCGGACGAGTAGCCAAGATTTTGGGCCAGGCCCATAGGAGCGATGCGCGACGAAGGTAGGACATAGGTAGGTGGGACGACCAAAACTACGAAACGTATTGGGCAGAATAAGGAACCACTTTAGTCTTTTTAAGTAGTAGAGATTTTTCTGAATTTTTATGCTCATTTGAATCTTGTTGGTCAAATCCTAGGTTTGACCAAGATTTAAACAAACTTAAAACATGAAAATGAAAAGGTAAGCCTGGATCCTTCCTAGTCACTCTAAAATTAAGCTTTTGGGAAGTTTTTGAAATTTCCATGTTTGAAACCCAAAACCACTTTCTCTTCATGCTTGACTTCATAAGACAGAGTTAAGGGTTAGGGGTAGATACATGCTTTTTTCTATTTTGAATATGTCTAGACCTTGTTTATCAACTTGAATGCTTACTATATATGACATAAGAAGGCTATGTGCTTTGGTTTTTCATTTTTCTGTTTTTTTTTTTTGAATTTTATGCCCATTTGAATCTTGGTCAAATACTAGCTAGCTAGGTTTGACCAAGATTTAAACAATTTTAAAACATGAAAATGAAAAGGCAAGCCTGGATCTTTTTTAGTCACTCTAAAATGAAGCTTTTGGGAGGTTCTTGAAATTTCAATGTTTGAAACCAATACGACTTCTCTTCATGCTAGACTTCATAAGATCGACCGAGTTTATGGTTAGGGGGTAGATACATGATTTGTCCGGTTTGAACACATGTCTAAACCTTGTTTACCAACTTGAATGCTTACTATATGACATAAGAAGACTATGTGCTTTTGTTTTTCATTCTTCTATTTTTTTGAATTTTATGCCCATTTGAATCTTGGTCAAATCCTAGGTTTGACCAGGATTTAAACAAGTATAAAATATGAAAACGAAAAGGTAAGCCTGGATCCTTCTTAGTCACTCTAATATGTACCATCTTTTGGGAAGTTTTTGAAATTTTCATGTTTGAAACCCAAAACCACTTCTCTTCATGATTGACTTCATAATTAAGACGAGTTTAAGGTTAGGGGCAGATATATACATGATTATCTGGTTTGAATATGTCTAGACCTTGTTTATCAACTTTAATGCTTACTATATGACATAAGAATGCTATGTGCTTTGGTTTATCATTCTTTTGGTTTTTTCCTGAATTTTTATGCCCATTTGAATCTTGGTTAAATCCTAGGTTTGACAAAGATTTAAACAAGTTTAAAATATGAAAATGAAAAGGTAACCATGGATCCTTCTTAGTCACTCTAAAATGAATCTTTTGGGGGGTTCTTGAAATCTCAATGTTTGAAACCCAAAACCACTTCTCTTCATGGTTGACTTCATAAGACCGAGTTTAGGGTTAGGGGTTAGATACATGATTTGTCGGGTTTGGATATGTCTAGACCTTGTTTATCAACTTGAATTCTTACTTTATGACATAAGAAGGCTATGTGCTTTGGTTTTTCATTTTCTGATTTTTTTGAATTTTATGCCCATTTGAATCTTGGTCAAATACTAGCTAGGTTTGACCAAGATCTAAAAATGAAGCTTTTGGGAGGTTTTTGAAATTTCCATGTTTGAAACCCAAAACCACTTATCTTCATGCCTGACTTCATAAGACAGAGTTAAGGGTTAGGGGGTAGATACATGCTTTTCCTGTTTTGAATATGTCTAGACCTTGTTCATCAACTTGAAGGCTTACTATATATATATGACATAAGAAGGCTATGTGCTTTAGTTTTTCATTTTTTTCATTTTTTTTGAATTTTTATGCCCATTTGAATCTTGGTCAAATCCTAGGTTTGACCAAGATTTAAACAAGATTAAAACATGAAAATGAAAAGGTAAGCCTGGATCCTTCTTAGTCACTCTAAAATGAAGCTTTGGGGGGTCTAGAAATTTCCATGTTTGAAACCCAAAACCATTTCTCTTCATGCTTGACTTCATAAGACAAATCTAGTTTAGGGTTAGGGGGTAGATACATGATTTGTCGGGTTTGAATATGTCTAGACATGCTTGTTTATCAACTTGAATGCTTACTATATGACATAAGAAGACTATATGTGCATTGGTTTCTTATTTTTAATTTTTTCTGAATGTTTATGCCCATTTGAATCTTGGTCAAATCCTATGTTTGACCAAGATTTAAACAAGTTAATTTAAAACATGAAAATGAAAAGGTAAGCATGGAACCTTCTTATTAGTCACTCTAAGATGAAGTTTTTGGGAGGTTTTTGAAATTTCCATGTTTGAAACCCAAAACCACTTCTCTTCATGTTTGACTTCATAAGACAGATCGAGTTTAGGGTTAGGGCCAGGGTAGATACATGATTTTTTCTTGTTTTAATATGTCTAGACCATGTTTATCAACTTGAATGCTCATTATATGACATAAAAAGGCTATGTGCTTTGGTTTTTTTATTTTTTTCATTTTTTTGAATTTTTATGCCCATTTGAATCTTGGTCAAATCCTAGGTTTGACCAGGATTTAAACAAGTATAAAATATGAAAACGAAAAGGTAAGCCTGGATCCTTCTTAGTCACTCTAATATGTACCAGCTTTTGGGATGTTCTTGAAATTTTCATGTTTGAAACCCAAAACCACTTCTCTTCATGATTGACTTCATAATTAAGACAGAGTTTAAGGTTAGGGGCAGATATATACATGCTTTTTCTATTTTGAATATGTCTAGACCTTGTTTATCAACTTGAATGCTTATTTTATATGACATAAGAAGGCTATGTGCTTTGGTTTTTCATTTTTATGTTTTTTTAATTTTATGCCCATTTGAATCTTGGTCAAATACTAGCTAGGTTTGACCAAGATTTAAACAATTTAAAAACAAGAAAATGAAAAGGCAAGCCTGGATCTTTTTTAGTCACTCTAAAATGAAGCTTTTGGGAGGTTCTTGAAATTTCAATGTTTGAAACCAATACGACTTCTCTTCATGCTAGACTTCATAAGATCGACCGAGAGTTTATGGTTAGGGGTAGATACATGATTTGTCTGGTTTGAACACATGTCTAAACCTTGTTTATCAACTTGAATGCTTACTATCTATATGACATAAGAAGACTATGTGCTTTTGTTTTTCATTCTTCTAATTTTTTTTGAATTTTATGCCCATTTGAATCTTGGTCAAATCCTAGGTTTGACCAGGATTTAAACAAGTATAAAATATGAAAACGAAAAGGTAAGCCTGGATCCTTCTTAGTCACTCTAATATGTACCAGCTTTTGAGATGTTCTTGAAATTTTCATGTTTGAAACCCAAAACCACTTCTCTTCATGATTGACTTCATAATTAAGACAGAGTTTAAGGTTAGGGGCAGATATATACATGATTATCCGGTTTGAATATGTCTAGACCTTGTTTATCAACTTTAATGCTTACTATATATATGACATAAGAATGCTATGTGCTTTGGTTTATCATTCTTTTGGTTTTTTCCTGAATTTTTATGCCCATTTGAATCTTGGTCAAATCCTAGGTTGACAAAGATTTAAACAAGTTTAAAATATGAAAATGAAAAGGTAACCATGGATCCTTCTTAGTCACTCTAAAATGAATCTTTTGGGGGTTCTTGAAATCTCAATGTTTGAAACCCAAAACCACTTCTCTTCATGCTTGACTTCATAAGACAGAGTTTAGTGTTAGGGGTAGATACATGATTTGTCGGGTTTGAATATGTCTAGACCTTGTTTATCAACTTGAATTCTTACTTTATGACATAAGAAGGCTATGTGCTTTGGTTTTTCATTTTCTGATTTTTTTTAATTTTATGCCCATTTGAATCTTGGTCAACTACTAGCTAGGTTTGACCAAGATCTAAAATGAAGCTTTTGGGAGGTTTTTGTAATTTCCATGTTTGAAACCCAAAACCACTTCTCTTCATGCCTTACTTCATAAGACATAGTTTAGGGTCGTTAGGGAGTAGATACATGATTTGCCTGGTTTGAATATGTCTAGACCTTTTTTATCATCTTGAATGCTTACTACTCCCTCTGTTCCATTCTATAGTGCCTATTGTTTTTTGGCACGGAAATTAGCGCAAGAGTATTTTTTACACAAGACCCCTTGCTGAACGATTTGAGATCAACGTAAAATTTGGTAAATCCATATCTTTATAACTTACCATAACAATTTTTGGGAGCTGAACGATTTGGGAGCTGAATGGGGAGGGGTAATTGAAAAAAAGCTAAGCTAAAACCTTATATTCTGAAACAAATGCCGAAAATCTATAGGCACTATATAAAGGAACGGAGGGAGTATATGACATAAGAAGACTATGTGCATTGGTATTTCATTTTTTCATTTTCATGCCCATTTGAATCTTGGTGAAATCCTAGGTTTGAGCAAGATTTAAACAAGTTTAACACGTGAAAACGAATAAGTAAGCATGGATCCTTCTTAGTCACTCCAAAATGTACCAATTGATAGATGTGTTAACTTTGCTTCATGGAAAAATTAATGTCATGTAAATGAGTTAACTTGGATTTCCTACCCTTGAATCCATAGGAAACTTTGTTCTAATGCACTATAATAATCAACTGAGTTTTTACACCAACAGGTCTGTCACTTACGTGTGGTGCCCATGCGTGAGGTCCCACACTTCAGTGAGCACAAGTCACGTGCAGTAGGTACGCAAACTCCCATCCATCTTCTTTGTCAAGAGAAGACGCATCAGGATGCGTATTGGAAGTCTCTGGGTCCTTCAGGATCCTTCGGTTGTCCCTCTCACAAAAAAAATCTCTCTCATTCTCGGCCTCGCTCGACTCGCTCGCACCTCCTGCTCACTGACAAACCCTGCACAATAGTCAACATCGTCACCCGAAAAAGGGGAGACACCATAATGCTCTCCCTTCTTCTGTCCTTCCGAGTGATCCCTCTTCCTCCGAGTTTCACGCGACGGGCAAACACACATGTGTTGCATAGTAATAATAAAAAAGTAGAAAAATCGACCTACGAATCTATGATTAAATATAGGTTAATCTAGGGTTTTGCCCACTACTACAGATCAAGTTCAAAAATATCCAACTACTGGTTCGATTTTGGGCTACTAATGTGCGTTGGTTTTTTAATTTTTTCTGAATGTTTATGCCCATTTGAATCTTGGTCAAATCCTATGTTTGACCAAGATTTAAACAAGCATAAACATGAAAATGAAAAGGTAAGCTTGGATCCTTTTTAGTCACTCTAAAATTAAGCTTTTGGGATGTTTTTGAAATTTCCATGTTTGAAACCCAAAACCACTTATCTTCATGCCTGACTTCATAAGACAGAGTTAAGGGTTAGGGTGTAGATACATGCTTTTCCTGTTTTGAATATGTCTAGACCTTGTTCATCAACTTGAAGGCTTACTATATATATATATGACATAAGAAGGCTATGTGCTTTATTTTCATTTTTTTTATTTTTTTGAATTTTTATGCCCATTTGAATCTTGGTCAAATCCTAGGTTTGACCAAGATTTAAACAAGATTAAAACATGAAAATGAAAAGGTAAGCCTGGATCCTTCTTAGTCACTCTAAAATGAAGCTTTGGGGGGGGTCTAGAAATTTCCATGTTTGAAACCCAAAACCATTTCTCTTCATGCTTGACTTCATAAGACAAATCTAGTTTAGGGTTAGGGGTAGATACATGATTTGTCGGGTTTGAATGTGTCTAGACATGCTTGTTTATCAACTTGAATGCTTACTATATGACATAAGAAGACTATATGTGCGTTGGTTTCTTATTTTTAAATTTTTTCTGAATGTTTATGCCCATTTGAATCTTGGTCAAATCCTAGGTTTGACCAAGATTTCAACAAGTTTAAAACATGAAAATGAAAAGGTAAGCATGGATCCTTCTTAGTCATTCAAAAATGAAGATTTTGAGGGGTTCTTGAAATCTCAATGTTTGAAACCCAAAACCACTTCTCTTCATATGGTTGACTTCATAAGACAGAGTTTAGGGTTAGGGGTAGATCGATACATGATTTGTCGGGTTTGAATATGTCTAGACATGCTTGTTTATCAACTTGAATGCTTACTATATGACATAAGAAGACTATATGTGCGTTGGTTTTTCATTTTTTTGTTTTTTCTGAATTAATGTTTATGCCCATTTGAATCTTGGTCAAATCCTAGGTTTGACCAAGATTTAAACAAGTTTAAAACATAAAATGAAAAGGTAAGCCTGGATCCTTCTTAGTCATTCTAAAATGAAGCTTTTGGGGGGTTCTTGAATCTCAATATAATGTTTGAAACCCAAAACCACTTCTCTTCATGGTTGACTTCATAAGAAATAGTTTAGGGTTAGGGGGTATATACATGATTTGTCGGGTTTGAATTTGTCTATACATGCTTGTTTATCAACTTGAATGCTTACTAGCTATATGACATAAGAAGACTATATGTGCATTGGTTTTTCATTTTTTGTTTTTCTGAATGTTTATGCCCATTTGAATCTTGGTCAAATCCTAGGTTTGACCTAGATTTAAACAAGTTTAAAACATGAAAATGAAAAGGTAAGCGTGTATCCTTCTTAGTCACTCTAAAATGAAGCTTTTGTTGGGAGGTTTTTGAAATTTCCATGTTTGAAACCCAAAACCATTTCTCTTCATGCTTGACTTCATAAGACAAAGTTTAGGGTTAGGTGTAGATACATGATTTGTCTGGTTTGAATATGTCTAGACCTTGTTTATTAACTTCAATTCCTACTATATGACATAAGAAGACTATGTGCGCTTTTGGTTTTTCATTGTTTTTTGATTTTTTCGAATGTTTATGCCCATTTGAATCTAAAGGTGAGAGAACACGTTAATGGTTATTCTAACAAAGGTCATGCTTGGTATCTTACCTATGTATTATGGTACATCACAAATGTAAAATGAAAGTATGTGCATCTCTATAAACCCTAAACCCTAACCCTAACTATATAGAAAAAGATGAACAATCCATGCTTTTCGATTGCCTTTTTTGTTTGGCTTGATTTCAAATTTAGTGGGGAGGGGGGTAGGGGACGAGTGTGTTTCTTTCGATGCCTCTCTCGTATTTGCTAGTTTTTGGGGGTCACACAAATTCAGGGTAGCATACTGCCCACCCACTCCCTTCACGCGCGGAAAAAGTGTTAGGCGAGTAGTAAAATGGCATGACCAACAAGTTTCAAGTAAAATTTCGAATATAACCAGAATGTACCAATTGATAGATGAGTTAACTTGGCTTCATGGAAAAAATAATGTCATGTAAATGAGTTAACTTGGCTTTCCTACCCTTGAATCCATAGGAAACTTTGTACTAATACGGTATAATGATCACCTGAGTTATTACACCAACAGGTCTGTCACTTACGTGTGGTTCCCATGCGTGAGGTCCCACACTTCAGTGAGCACAAGTCATGTGCGGTAGGTAGGCAAACTCCCATCTTCTTTGTCAAGAGAAGACGCATCAAGACTCTATCTCTCTCTCTCTCTCTCTCTCTCCAGTTATCCACCTCTAAAATCGATGCATATGTAGCGGCTACATATATATTCTTGGTCATAATCCCCTTATCTAAAGATGATGGATGCATGGCTTCACGTCGTCGTCGCTTTCATCGTCATTATCTTCGTCGTCCGAGTAGTAGTACTTCCTGCACATTGTTCCGTCGAACACCTTCACTGTGAGCACATCATCGCCTTCATATTTGAAGTGTACGAAGCAGCCGAAATCCACACCGTGCGCGATGGCGAAATTCTCCCAGCCCTTGTCGAGGTACATCCGGCCTTGTCCGTCAAATAGGACCTCCACGGTCCAGAGACGAGGACCGCAGTCGGCTGCTCGCGAGATACACCTTAGCCGGCTCCTGGCCGTCAAGATAGTCCGCAAACTTTTTTGGGAGAGCTCGCAAAGAGATCGAGCGCCGATCGTTTGAAATTAAAGGTTTTTTAGAACATGCCCATAATCAATCACATGCATCATATATGTGGGAACGCGTACGTACCTTCTTGACCAAAGGGTCTTCATAGACGACGATGAAGAACTCCTCTATGATCAAAGGCAGTGTTGACGGTGGTGGTGGCAATGATGATGATCCATCACCCCGGCCGCCCCTTCCCCTTCCCCTTCCCCTTCTGGTCGGCGTCCGAGACGTGGAAGCCATGGCAATGGGATCAAGTGTATGTGAACGAAGAAGAGAGAGGCAGAACCTATTGACACAAGGGATGGCCGTTGTGGTTGTTTATAAGGAAGAGATGACCGTTGTAGGGGTTAACACAATAAATTAAGGAGGAGGTGACCGTTGTGGGGGTTTTACACAATAAATTAAGGAGGAGATGGCCGTTGTGGGGGTTTATATCTCAACAAAAAAGTAACGCGGACTATTTTGACGGAAATGGAACTTCGTGATATAGTTTATCATTTTACCGTGAAAAGTAATGCCTAAAATAAATGGTAATTCGTGATAGTTTATCATTTAACGAATGGGGTACATAAGATACGGGTCAAAATGGCGCCTCTACATTTTTAAGATAAACTATGCCATATTTTAGTGCCAATTCCCAACTCTTTACGATTTTTAGTGTTTTTAGCCAGTTTCACACATTTAAATGACTATATGCTGATTTATTGGAAGTAATTCAAATTTGAAATGTAGGTGTGTTATAACTTGGTCATAGAAATCCCCCAAAATCATTTTTAGATTCATATTACTTACTATATAAGAAGGCTATGTGCTTTGGTTTTTCATTTTTCTGGTTTTTTTTTGAATTTTATGCCCATTTGAATCTTGGTCAAATACTAGCTAGCTAGGTTTGACCAAGATTTAAACAATTTTAAAACATGAAAATGAAAAGGCAAGCCTGGATCTTTTTAGTCACTCTAAAATGAAGCTTTTGGGAGGTTCTTGAAATTTCAATGTTTGAAACCAATACGACTTCTCTTCATGCTAGACTTCATAAGATCGACCGAGTTTATGGTTAGGGGGTAGATACATGATTTGTCTGGTTTGAACACATGTCTAAACCTTGTTTACCAACTTGAATGCTTACTATATGACATAAGAAGACTATGTGCTTTTGTTTTTCATTCTTCTATTTTTTTTTAATTTTATGCCCATTTGAATCTTGGTCAAATCCTAGGTTTGACCAGGATTTAAACAAGTATAAAATATGAAAACGAAAAGGTAAGCCTGGATCCTTCTTAGTCACTCTAATATGTACCATCTTTTGGGAAGTTTTTGAAATTTTCATGTTTGAAACCCAAAACCACTTCTCTTCATGATTGACTTCATAATTAAGACAGAGTTTAAGGTTAGGGGCAGATATATACATGATTATCTGGTTTGAATATGTCTAGACCTTGTTTATCAACTTTAATGCTTACTATATGACATAAGAATGCTATGTGCTTTGGTTTATCATTCTTTTGGTTTTTTCCTGAATTTTTATGCCCATTTGAATCTTGGTTAAATCCTAGGTTTGACAAAGATTTAAACAAGTTTAAAATATGAAAATGAAAAGGTAACCATGGATCCTTCTTAGTCACTCTAAAATGAATCTTTTGGGGGGTTCTTGAAATCTCAATGTTTGAAACCCAAAACCACTTCTCTTCATGGTTGACTTCATAAGACAGAGTTTAGGGTTAGGGGTAGATACATGATTTGTCGGGTTTGGATATGTCTAGACCTTGTTTATCAACTTGAATTCTTACTTTATGACATAAGAAGGCTATGTGCTTTGGTTTTTCATTTTCTAATTTTTTTAAATTTTATGCCCATTTGAATCTTGGTCAAATACTAGCTAGGTTTGACCAAGATCTAAAATGAAGCTTTTGGGAGGTTTTTGAAATTTCCATGTTTGAAACCCAAAACCACTTCTCTTCATGCCTTACTTCATAAGACAGAGTTTAGGGTCGTTAGGGAGTAGATACATGATTTGCCTGGTTTGAATATGTCTAGACCTTTTTTATCATCTTGAATGCTTACTATATGACATAAGAAGACTATGTGCATTGGTATTTCATTTTTTCATTTTCATGCCCATTTGAATCTTGGTGAAATCCTAGGTTTGAGCAAGATTTAAACAAGTTTAACACATGAAAACGAATAAGTAAGCATGGATCCTTCTTAGTCACTCCAAAATGGGATCAAGTGTATGTGAACGATCTAGAAAGATTGATGTCATGAAACCTATTGACACAAGGATTTCTCGTTCGTGGCTTGTTCATAAGGACAGAGATGACCAGTTGTAGGGTTAACACAATAGATTAAGGACGGAGGTGACTATTGTGGGGTTTTACACATATAAGTCTAAGGACGGAGATGGCTCGTTTATCGAGCGTTTATATGCTCAACAAAAGACGTAACGCGGACTATTTTGACGTATATGGATACTTCGTGATATTGTTTATCATTTTATCGTGAAAAGTAATGCCTCATTTAAATCTTGGTCAATTCGCTGATAGTTTGACCTCATTTAACGAGATAAAGTACATAAGATAACAGGTCAACATGGCGCCTCTACATTAGTTAAGATAATACTATGCCATCTTTTAGTGCCATATTCCTCAACTCTTTACGATGTTTTAGTGCTTATAGCCACTTCACACATGTAATTGACTATATGCTGATTAATTAGAAGTAATTCAAATTTGAAATGTAGGTGTGTTATAACTTGGTCATAGAATATCCCTCAAAATCATGTTTATAGATTCATATTACTTACTATATAAGAAGGCTATGTGCTTTGGTTTTTCATTTTTCTGGTTTTTTTTGAATTTTATGCCCATTTGAATCTTGGTCAAATACTAGCTAGCTAGGTTTGACCAAGATTTAAACAATTTTAAAACATGAAAATGAAAAGGCAAGCCTGGATCTTTTTAGTCACTCTAAAATGAAGCTTTTGGGAGGTTCTTGAAATTTCAATGTTTGAAACCAATACGACTTCTCTTCATGCTAGACTTCATAAGATCGACCGAGAGTTTATGGTTAGGGGTAGATACATGATTTGTCTGGTTTGAACACATGTCTAAACCTTGTTTATCAACTTGAATGCTTACTATCTATATGACATAAGAAGACTATGTGCTTTTGTTTTTCATTCTTCTATTTTTTTTGAATTTTATGCCCATTTGAATCTTGGTCAAATCCTAGGTTTGACCAGGATTTAAACAAGTATAAAATATGAAAACGAAAAGGTAAGCCTGGATCCTTCTTAGTCACTCTAATATGTACCATCTTTTGGGAAGTTTTTGAAATTTTCATGTTTGAAACCCAAAACCACTTCTCTTCATGATTGACTTCATAATTAAGACAGAGTTTAAGGTTAGGGGCAGATATATACATGATTATCTGGTTTGAATATGTCTAGACCTTGTTTATCAACTTTAATGCTTACTATATGACATAAGAATGCTATGTGCTTTGGTTTATCATTCTTTTGGTTTTTTCCTGAATTTTTATGCCCATTTGAATCTTGGTTAAATCCTAGGTTTGACAAAGATTTAAACAAGTTTAAAATATGAAAATGAAAAGGTAACCATGGATCCTTCTTAGTCACTCTAAAATGAATCTTTTGGGGGTTCTTGAAATCTCAATGTTTGAAACCCAAAACCACTTCTCTTCATGGTTGACTTCATAAGACAGAGTTTAGGGTTAGGGGTAGATACATGATTTGTCGGGTTTGGATATGTCTAGACCTTGTTTATCAACTTGAATTCTTACTTTATGACATAAGAAGGCTATGTGCTTTGGTTTTTCATTTTTTATTTTTCTTGAATTTTATGCCCATTTGAATCTTGGTCAAATACTAGCTAGGTTTGACCAAGATCTAAAATGAAGCTTTTGGGAGGTTTTTGAAATTTCCATGTTTGAAACCCAAAACCACTTCTCTTCATGCCTTACTTCATAAGACATAGTTTAGGGTCGTTAGGGAGTAGATACATGATTTGCCTGGTTTGAATATGTCTAGACCTTTTTTATCATCTTGAATGCTTACTATATGACATAAGAAGACTATGTGCATTGGTATTTCATTTTTTCATTTTCATGCCCATTTGAATCTTGGTGAAATCCTAGGTTTGAGCAAGATTTAAACAAGTTTAACACGTGAAAACGAATAAGTAAGCATGGATCCTTCTTAGTCACTCCAAAATGTACCAATTGATAGATGTGTTAACTTTGCTTCATGGAAAAATTAATGTCATGTAAATGAGTTAACTTGGATTTCCTACCCTTGAATCCATAGGAAACTTTGTTCTAATGCACTATAATAATCAACTGAGTTTTTACACCAACAGGTCTGTCACTTACGTGTGGTGCCCATGCGTGAGGTCCCACACTTCAGTGAGCACAAGTCACGTGCGGTAGGTACGCAAACTCCCAGCCATCTTCTTTGTCAAGAGAAGACGCATCAGGATGCGTATTGGAAGTCTCTGGGTCCTTCAGGATCCTTCGGTTGTCCCTCTCACAAAAAAAAATCTCTCTCATTCTCGGCCTCGCTTCGACTCGCTCGCTCGCACCTCCTGCTCACTGACAAAACCTGCACAACAGTCAACATCATCACCCGAAAAAGGGGAGACACCATAATGCACTCCCTTCTTCTCTCCTTCCGAGTGATCCCTCTTCCTCCGAGTTTCACGCGACGGGCAAACACACATGTGCTGCATAGTAATAATAAAAAAGTAGAAAAATCGACCTACGAATCTATGATTAAATAGGTTAATCTAGGGTTTTGCCCACTACTACAGATCAAGTTCAAAAATATCCAACTTGAATGGTTCGATTTTGGGCTACTAATGTGCGTTGGTTTTTTAATTTTTTCTGAATGTTTATGCCCATTTGAATCTTGGTCAAATCCTATGTTTGACCAAGATTTAAACAAGCATAAACATGAAAATGAAAAGGTAAGCTTGGATCCTTTTTAGTCACTCTAAAATTAAGCTTTTGGGATGTTTTTGAAATTTCCATGTTTGAAACCCAAAACCACTTATCTTCATGCCTGACTTCATAAGACAGAGTTAAGGGTTAGGGGGTAGATACATGCTTTTCCTGTTTTGAATATGTCTAGACCTTGTTCATCAACTTGAAGGCTTACTATATATATATATGACATAAGAAGGCTATGTGCTTTAGTTTTTTTTTATTTTTTTTGAATTTTTATGCCCATTTGAATCTTGGTCAAATCCTAGGTTTGACCAAGATTTAAACAAGATTAAAACATGAAAATGAAAAGGTAAGCCTGGATCCTTCTTAGTCACTCTAAAATGAAGCTTTGGGGGGGTCTAGAAATTTCCATGTTTGAAACCCAAAACCATTTCTCTTCATGCTTGACTTCATAAGACAAATCTAGTTTAGGGTTAGGGGGTAGATACATGATTTGTCGGGTTTGAATATGTCTAGACATGCTTGTTTATCAACTTGAATGCTTACTATATGACATAAGAAGACTATATGTGCGTTGGTTTCTTATTTTTAATTTTTTTCGAATGTTTATGCCCATTTGAATCTTGGTCAAATCCTATGTTTGACCAAGATTTAAACAAGTTAATTTAAAACATGAAAATGAAAAGGTAAGCATGGAACCTTCTTAGTCACTCTAAGATGAAGTTTTTGGGAGGTTTTTGAAATTTCCATGTTTGAAACCCAAAACCACTTCTCTTCATGTTTGACTTCATAAGACAGATCGAGTTTAGGGTTAGGGTCGGGGTAGATACATGATTTTTCTTGTTTTAATATGTCTAGACCATGTTTATCAACTTGAATGCTCATTATATGACATAAAAAGGCTATGTGCTTTGGTTTTTATTTTTTTATTTTTATGCCCATTTGAATCTTGGTCAAATCCTAGGTTTGACCAAGATTTAAACAAGTTTAAAGGTAAGCATGGATCCTTCTTAGTCATTCAAAAATGAAGCTTTTGGGGGGTTCTTGAAATCTCAATGTTTGAAACCCAAAACCACTTCTCTTCATATGGTTGACTTCATAAGACAGAGTTTAGGGTTAGGGGGTATAGTAGATCGATACATGATTTGTCGGGTTTGAATATGTCTAGACATGCTTGTTTATCAACTTGAATGCTTACTATATGACATAAGAAGACTATATGTGCGTTGGTTTTTCATTTTTTTTGTTTTTTCTGAATTAATGTTTATGCCCATTTGAATCTTGGTCAAATCCTAGGTTTGACCAAGATTTAAACAAGTTTAAAACATAAAATGAAAAGGTAAGCCTGGATCCTTCTTAGTCATTCTAAAATGAAGCTTTTGGGGGTTCTTAGAAATCTCAATGTTTGAAACCCAAAACCACTTCTCTTCATGGTTAACTTCATAAGACAGAGTTTAGGGTTAGGGGTACATACATGATTTGTCGGGTTAATTTGAATATGTCTAGACATGCATGCTTGTTTATCAACTTGAATGCTTACTATATGACATAATAAGACTATATGTGTGTTGGTCAAATCCTATGTTTGACCAAGATTTAAACAAGCATAAATCCTGAAAATGAAAAGGTATTAGCTTGGATCCTTCTTATTCACTCTAAAATTAAGCTTTTGGGAAGTTTTTGAAATTTCCATGTTTGAAACCCAAAACCACTTCTCTTCATGCTTGACTTCATAAGACATAGTTAAGGGCTAGGGGGTAGATACATGCTTTTTCTATTTTGAATATGTCTAGACCTTGTTCATATCGATCAACTTGAATGCTTACTATATATATATATATATATATATATATATATATATATATATATATATATGACATAAGAAGGCTATGTGCTTTGGTTTTCATTTTTTGATTTTTTCTGAATGTTTAATGCCATTTGAATCTTGGTCAAGTCCTAGGTTTGACCAAGATTTTAGCAAGTTTAAAACACATGAAAATGAAAAGGCAAGCTTGGATCCTTCTTAGTCATTCTAAAATGAAGCTTTTGGGGGTTCTTGAAATCTCAATATAATGTTTGAAACCCAAAACCACTTCTCTTCATGCTTGACTTCATAAGACAGAGTTAAGGGTTAGGGGTAGATACATGCTTTTTCTATTTTGAATATGTCTAGACCTTGTTTATCAACTTGAATGCTTATTTTATATGACATAAGAAGGCTATGTGCTTTGGTTTTTCATTTTTATGTTTTTTTTAATTTTATGCCCATTTGAATCTTGGTCAAATACTAGCTAGGTTTGACCAAGATTTAAACAATTTAAAAACATGAAAATGAAAAGGCAAGCCTGGATCTTTTTTAGTCACTCTAAAATGAAGCTTTTGGGAGGTTCTTGAAATTTCAATGTTTGAAACCAATACGACTTCTCTTCATGCTAGACTTCATAAGATCGACATGATTATCTGGTTTGAATATGTCTAGACCTTGTTTATCAACTTTAATGCTTACTTATATGACATAAGAATGCTATGTGCTTTGGTTTATCATTCTTTTGGTTTTTTCCTGAATTTTTATGCCCATTTGAATCTTGGTCAAATCCTAGGTTTGACAACGATTTAAACAAGTTTAAAATATGAAAATGAAAAGGTAACCATCCTTCTTAGTCACTCTAAAATGAATCTTTTGGGGTGTTCTTGAAATCTCAATGTTTGAAACCCAAAACCACTTCTCTTCATGCTTGACTTCATAAGACAGAGTTTAGTGTTAGGGGTAGATACATGATTTGTCGGGTTTGAATATGTCTAGACCTTGTTTATCAACTTGAATTCTTACTTTATGACATAAGAAGGCTATGTGCTTTGGTTTTTCATTTTCTGATTTTTTTGAATTTTATGCCCATTTGAATCTTGGTCAACTACTAGCTAGGTTTGACCAAGATCTAAAATGAAGCTTTTGGGAGGTTTTTGAAATTTCCATGTTTGACACCCAAAACCACTTCTCTTCATGCCTTACTTCATAAGACAGAGTTTAGGGTCGTTAGGGAGTAGATACATGATTTGCCTGGTTTGAATATGTCTAGACCTTTTTTATCATCTTGAATGCTTACTATATGACATAAGAAGACTATGTGCATTGGTATTTCATTTTTTCATTTTCATGCCCATTTGAATCTTGGTGAAATCCTAGGTTTGAGCAAGATTTAAACAAGTTTAACACGTGAAAACGAATAAGTAAGCATGGATCCTTCTTAGTCACTCCAAAATGTACCAATTGATAGATGTGTTAACTTTGCTTCATGGAAAAATTAATGTCATGTAAATGAGTTAACTTGGATTTCCTACCCTTGAATCCATAGGAAACTTTGTTCTAATGCACTATAATAATCAACCGAGTTTTTACACCAACAGGTCTGTCACTTACGTGTGGTGCCCATGCGTGAGGTCCCACACTTCGATGAGCACAAGTCACGTGCAGTAGGTACGCAAACTCCCAGCCATCTTCTTTGTCAAGAGAAGACGCATCAGGATGCGTATTGGAAGTCTCTGGGTCCTTCAGGATCCTTCGGTTGTCCCTCTCACAAAAAAAAATCTCTCTCATTCTCGGCCTCGCTCGACTCGCTCGCTCGCTCGCACCTCCTGCTCACTGACAAAACCTGCACAACAGTCAACATCATCACCCGAAAAAGGGGAGACACCATAATGCACTCCCTTCTTCTCTCCTTCCGAGTGATCCCTCTTCCTCCGAGTTTCACGCGACGGGCAAACACACATGTGCTGCATAGTAATAATAAAAAAGTAGAAAAATCGACCTACGAATATATGATTAAATAGGTTAATCTAGGGTTTTGCCCACTACTACAGATCAAGTTCAAAAATATCCAACTACTGGTTCGATTTTGGGCTACTAATGTGCGTTGGGTTTTTAATTTTTTCTGAATGTTTATGCCCATTTGAATCTTGGTCAAATCCTATGTTTGACCAAGATTTAAACAAGCATAAACATGAAAATGAAAAGGTAAGCTTGGATCCTTTTTAGTCACTCTAAAATTAAGCTTTTGGGATGTTTTTGAAATTTCCATGTTTGAAACCCAAAACCACTTATCTTCATGCCTGACTTCATAAGACAGAGTTAAGGGTTAGGGTGTAGATACATGCTTTTCCTGTTTTGAATATGTCTAGACCTTGTTCATCAACTTGAAGGCTTACTATATATATATGACATAAGAAGGCTATGTGCTTTAGTTTTTCATTTTTTTATTTTTTTTGAATTTTTATGCCCATTTGAATCTTGGTCAAATCCTAGGTTTGACCAAGATTTAAACAAGATTAAAACATGAAAATGAAAAGGTAAGCCTGGATCCTTCTTAGTCACTCTAAAATGAAGCTTTTGGGGGGGTCTAGAAATTTCCATGTTTGAAACCCAAAACCATTTCTCTTCATGCTTGACTTCATAAGACAAATCTAGTTTAGGGTTAGGGGTAGATACATGATTTGTCGGGTTTGAATATGTCTAGACATGCTTGTTTATCAACTTGAATGCTTACTATATGACATAAGAAGACTATATGTGCGTTGGTTTCTTATTTTTAATTTTTTTCGAATGTTTATGCCCATTTGAATCTTGGTCAAATCCTATGTTTGACCAAGATTTAAACAAGTTAATTTAAAACATGAAAATGAAAAGGTAAGCATGGAACCTTCTTAGTCACTCTAAGATGAAGTTTTTGGGAGGTTTTTGAAATTTCCATGTTTGAAACCCAAAACCACTTCTCTTCATGTTTGACTTCATAAGACAGATCGAGTTTAGGGTTAGGGCCAGGGTAGATACATGATTTTTCTTGTTTTAATATGTCTAGACCATGTTTATCAACTTGAATGCTCATTATATGACATAAAAAGGCTATGTGCTTTGGTTTTTTTTTATTTTTATTTTTATTTTTATGCCCATTTGAATCTTGGTCAAATCCTAGGTTTGACCAAGATTTAAACAAGTTTAAAACATGAAAATGAAAAGGTAAGCATGGATCCTTCTTAGTCATTCAAAAATGAAGCTTTTGGGGGTTCTTGAAATCTCAATGTTTGAAACCCAAAACCACTTCTCTTCATATGGTTGACTTCATAAGACAGAGTTTAGGGTTAGGGGGTAGATCGATACATGATTTGTCGGGTTTGAATATGTCTAGACATGCTTGTTTATCAACTTGAATGCTTACTATATGACATAAGAAGACTATATGTGCGTTGGTTTCTTATTTTTAAGTTTTTTCTGAATTTTTATGCCCATTTGAATCTTGGTCAAATCCTATGTTTGACCAAGATTTAAACAAGTTTAAAACATAAATGAAAAGGTAGCTGGATCCTTCTTAGTCATTCGAAAATGAAGCTTTTGGGGGTTCTTGAAATTTCCATGTTTGACACCCAAAACCACTTCTCTTCATGCGTTGACTTCATAAGACAGAGTTTAGGGTCGTTAGGGAGTACATACATGATTTGTCCGGGTTTGAATATGTCTAGACATGCTTGTTTATCATTTTGAATGCTTACTATATATGACATAAGAAGACTATATGTGCATTGGTATTTCATTTTTTTTCATTGTTCATGCCCATTTGAATCTTGGTGAAATCCTAGGTTTGAGCAAGATTTAAACAAGTTTAACACGTGAAAACGAATAAGTAAGCATGGATCCTTCTTAGTCACTCCAAAATGTACCAATTGATAGATGTGTTAACTTTGCTTCATGGAAAAATTAATGTCATGTAAATGAGTTAACTTGGATTTCCTACCCTTGAATCCATAGGAAACTTTGTTCTAATGCACTATAATAATCAACTGAGTTTTTATACCAACAGTGTCTGTCACTTACGTGTGGTGCCCATGCGTGAGGTCGCACACTTCGGTGAGCACAAGTCACGTGCGTAGGTACGCAAACTCCCGACCATCTTCTTTGTCAAGAGAAGACGCATCAGGATGCGTATTGGAAGTCTCTGGGTCCTTCAGGATCCTTCGGTTGTCCCTCTCACAAAAAAAAATCTCTCTCATTCTCGGCCTCGCTCGCTCGCTCGCACCTCCTGCTCACTGACAAAACCTGCACAACAGTCAACATCATCACCCGAAAAAGGGGAGACACCATAATGCACTCCCTTCTTCTCTCCTTCCGAGTGATCCCTCTTCCTCCGAGTTTCACGCGACGGGCAAACACACATGTGTTGCATAGTAATAATAAAAAAGTAGAAAAAATCGACCTACGAATATCTGATTAAATAGGTTAATCTAGGGTTTTGCCCACTACTACAGATCAAGTTCAAAAATATCCAACTACTGGTTCGTTTTTGGGCTACTAACGTGCGTTGGGTATTTAATTTTTTCTGAATGTTTATGCCCATTTGAATCTTGGTCAAATCCTATGTTTGACCAAGATTTAAACAAGCATAAACATGAAAATGAAAAGGTAAGCTTGGATCCTTTTTAGTCACTCTAAAATTAAGCTTTTGGGATGTTTTTGAAATTTCCATGTTTGAAACCCAAAACCAATTATCTTCATGTCTGACTTCATAAGACAGAGTTAAGGGTTAGGGAGTAGATACATGCTTTTCCTGTTTTGAATATGTCTAGACCTTGTTCATCAACTTGAAGGCTTACTATATATATATGACATAAGAAGGCTATGTGCTTTAGTTTTTCATTTTTTATTTTTTTTTGAATTTTTATGCCCATTTGAATCTTGGTCAAATCCTAGGTTTGACCAAGATTTAAACAAGATTAAAACATGAAAATGAAAAGGTAAGCCTGGATCCTTCTTAGTCACTCTAAAATGAAGCTTTGGGGGGGGGGGTCTAGAAATTTCCATGTTTGAAACCCAAAACCATTTCTCTTCATGCTTGACTTCATAAGACAAATCTAGTTTAGGGTTAGGGGTAGATACATGATTTGTCGGGTTTGAATATGTCTAGACATGCTTGTTTATCAACTGGAATGCTTACTATATGACATAAGAAGACTATATGTGCGTTGGTTTCTTATTTTTAATTTTTTTCTGAATGTTTATGCCCATTTGAATCTTGGTCAAATCCTATGTTTGACCAAGATTTAAACAAGTTAATTCAAAATATGAAAATGAAAAGGTAAGCATGGAACCTTCTTAGTCACTCTAAGATGAAGTTTTTGGGAGGTTTTTGAAATTTCCATGTTTGAAACCCAAAACCACTTCTCTTCATGTTTGACTTCATAAGACAGATCGAGTTTAGGGTTAGGGCCAGGGTAGATACATGATTTTCTTGTTTTAATATGTCTAGACCATGTTTATCAACTTGAATGCTCATTATATGACATAAAAAGGCTATGTGCTTTGTTTTTTTTTGATTTTTTTGATTTTTTATGCCCATTTGAATCTTGGTCAAATCCTAGGTTTGACCAAGATTTAAACAAGTTTAAAACATGAAAATGAAAAGGTAAGCATGGATCCTTCTTAGTCATTCAAAAATGAAGCTTTTGGGGGTTCTTGAAATCTCAATGTTTGAAACCCAAAACCACTTCTCTTCATATGGTTGACTTCATAAGACAGAGTTTAGGGTTAGGGGGTAGATCGATACATGATTTGTCGGGTTTGAGTATGTCTAGACATGCTTCTTTATCAACTTGAATGCTTACTATATGACATAAGAAGACTATATGTGCGTTGGTTTCTTATTTTTAATTTTTTTCTGAATGTTTATGTCAACACCCGGATTTTTAAGTCCAGATGCCTATTATGTCATTCATTGCAATCCCAGGATAATGTTGTTGCGAGGCATAATAGTCGAATATCACAGTCATTATTTATTACAAGCCATAATGTCTTACAATCTTGAATCACCTGATTCATCTTACATAAATAGTTGATCTTTCAATCAACATACATACACAAGTTCATACATAGCGGAAGCGTAATAGTAAATGGACTCTCTAGTCCACAGGCCAACATTTGACATCAGAAACCCCTAGTTGTCGTAGGCGTCCTGCTGGTCATCCTCGTGATAGTTCTGTTCATCATCGTATTCTGGCCATTGGAATAGCCAGGGACAAAGCCGTAAGTACTTTAAGTACTTGCAAACTAATACTAATGTAAAAGTGCCAACTAAAGGTACTAAGCTCTAGTTTAACTTGTATAAGCCAAATTTTAGTTCACAAGCTTGGATCATGTGCTAACTAACTTAAGTGGGAACATTAGTGTCATTCCCACAACATTGGTATAACTCCAAACAAGTCACCAAGTCACCATTCACCTTTACTAAAGTTTTCAAAAATCGACACCGAAAACCGTATGGCCCTTCCAACCGTCCGTAACCGTGGACACGGCTATTCGAATAGATTTACACTCGCAGAGGTTGCACACTTGTGCCACAACATTTGATTTCATCGGTCGGAATGACTCGAATCATCGTAACACAATGACGCGGATCATCAACCGTAACCTTTCACTTACAAATCCTAGTATGAGCACCTCTCCCCATGAGCTTGGCCTCCCGGTGAAGACCAACTCGTCAACCCGGGAACCGCATAGGGCTTGGCCGTGCAATTCACCTCAATTAACATCATTTCTCAACAACGGAGGCAGCCTCGGCATAACCCCTATGATGTGTGTTCAGAGGGAACCCATACTAAGATGCATAAACTTCCTGTTAAGCCCTACCCATAATCAGGTATTGTGGGGGTACTCAAAAATTGGAAAGGTATCGCATTCAAACCAATATCAGGTTTTCATCAAAAATCACCATCTTCTCTTGTTCATAATCAACCTCAAATCATTCAATGGAATGTTTCATCATTCCAAGGTTTCAAATATTTAACCATTCATATGTTCCCATCTAGAGTAGTCAAGTTTTAGTATTTTAGCACTAGCACTAATCATGAGGGCTGCTACATTGCTTTGCTATCCATAAGACTAACTTTGCCACTCTAGTAGTTTGATTCACCTATACCATTTGAAATCAATCTTTGAAAACACAACAAGTAAGACTTGTATGGTATAAATGTAGGATAGGATTGTATGAAGAAAGATAAGAATCATGGTGCCTTGCCCAAGGAGGGCTTTGCACTTTGCAAGAGTATTAGCTTGCCTTGGTAGTTCTCTAGGTTTTCTCCTTCTTCTTCTGGGTAGAATCCTTCTTCCTCTTGGTAATCTCCGGTGCTAGCGTCTAAATTTGAATACGAGGAATAATCACTTAACAAGCTCAAGAGCTAGACTAAGCACATCATTACTTCACACAAGCTATGCTAAGCACACACATGAAATAAGTAGGTGCATTGGTTGGGTGACTTGAGGAAAATAATTTCCTCTCATTCATATGTGACAAGTAAATTCCATATGGTTCTTTGAGGAATAATTTCATGTCATTGAAATCCTCCTAAGATTTAATTTCTCAAACAATAATACATGAACTTATGTTGACCCAAGTCAACCATTCATTATCATTATTGAAGAAAATGATTTAAATGAGGTAGACCACCTCATACCATTTAATAATTCTACAAATGATTTAAATCTCCAAGCATTTCATAAAAGAATGTTGGACCAGGGGTTCATACATCTCATGAATTCACTTGAGACAAGATTTAAATGAAGTAAAATACTTCATAAGATTTACATATTAGGTTTGGACAATATCACTTAACTAAACTAGCCATATTGTCCATTAATTAAACTAGGGCATGATCATGCAAAGTGACCACACCATTTTCTTGCAGAAACAATTAGTGTAAGTCAAATGTGAGCTATTGGAGTTGGAACTAACTTAATATCGATTTTGGTTGATTTTTAAGAATTATTTGAATCAGAAAAAGTCCCTGCCTTCTTCTTTTTATCATTTTATTTCTACAACGAATCTCGAAGTGAGACCAGTGGCAAAATGTAGAACTTTTTACTAGCTTTCCAAAAATATAAAGTTTGTTAAATTTGGCCAAGCCAAACAGTTTCTATGAATTTTCAAAATTGGGTTCAGTATTGAATTCAAACTAAATTTACTAAACGAAGTTTGAATTAAATAGGCCGGCGGGAAAAGCTAACGGGCCAGGTTTTTAAACTAACGGCCTGCTCAGCCCAACAGCGCATCCAGTGCGAGTGGGCCGCCTGACAGCGTGGGTCCCGCATGTCAGCGGCTCTTTAAACCCGAAACGGTATGGAGCATCGCGGTGCGTTGGATTAGAACTAGATCGAACGGCTCAGGCGTGTCGTCGTCGACGGCGAGAGAGAAGCTCGCCGGCGGCGCAGGTAGGGGGTCGGAGGGCTTACGGTGGCTCCAGCTAGGGTTGGCAATGTGCTTTGACGAGGTTGTAGACAACGGCGAGGCTCCTGGTAGCAGTGGCGTCGTCAGGGGCGGCCTCCTTCTCCCGCGATTGCTGCAGGGCTTCCGCGGCAGTGATGCGTCGATTGGGCGACGGCAGTGGCTAATCGAGCATGGTGAGGTGCTTAGGAGGTCGAGGAAGGAGAGGGGAGTGTTGTGGTGTGCTCTGATCGACGAATGGATGCCTCCTTTTATAGGCGCGCGTGGGTGCTGAGGTGCCGCGGCAATGGCGACAAGGGCGCGGCGTTTCTGGTGGGCTAGCGAGCTAGGCGTTGGCTCCGTGGTGTTCGCGACGTCACCGCGGTCCTCGGAGCATCAACGGCGCGGTAAATGGTGGCGTACGGTGGTCGGGCGGGCGCGTGTACTGTCGCGGCCGTGGCGGGCGCGTTCGTCCTCTCCGGCGTCCGTGGTCGCCACGGCATGACGTCGGCGTGTCCGGCGAGCTCCGCGTGGCGAGGAGAGTACAGTGGCGCGCGGATATGGTCGGGGTACGGCGAGATTTGGCGAGCGCCGCGTGGCCAGGTCGCGCGCGTCCGTGTGCCAGTGACGTCGCCCATGCCGCTCGTGGCGTACCTGGGCGTACCTGGGCGCGCGTCGTCCGGGTCCTATCGTCGTCCTCGCGATCAACGGCGTGCACGGACGATCTCAGCTGGTCGTGGGCGACGCGTTGGACACGGTGGCCGTGCGGATGATGGAGAGAAAA
>NC_061513.1:78064791-78089407 GCF_022539505.1 Lolium rigidum
AGTGGTTGTTGTTGTAGTTGTTGTTGTGGCCTCCTCGGCACTGGAGTTTCCTCCACTCCGGTTCCGATAACCGGGGCGCGAGTTCTGCATAGGGGGCTTGTTGTTTTCTCGGAGTGAAACCTCCGCTTGAGCTGGGCGATACTTCGGGGCATTGCTAGGCCCACTCCGGTGCATCATGCGACGTTTGCGGTTCTCATTGGCTTGGTTCAGCTTGCCCTCCATCCGGATGGCGGAGTCAACAAGGGCTTCAAGGTCGGCGAAGGGGATGTTGACGAGAACAGATCGCATCTCATCATGCGATCCGTTCGGGAATCTCTCCCGCCTCTTCTCGGTGGTGTCGGTCTCATCGGGGGCGTACCTTGATAGGGTAAGGTACCTGTCGCGGTATTCTACCACCGTCATGCGACCTTGCTTCAGTTCACGGAACTCATCCCTCATCTTCTTGATAAGACCCGGGGGTACATGGTACTTGCTGAACTTGAGCTTGAAATCTGCCCAAGTCATGAACTGACCTCCGTTCATGGCACGGGTGCTGGTCCACCAGGCTCGGGCTGGTCCGGCAAGGTAGTGGGTTGCAAATAGGACCTTCTCATTGGCTTCAACTCCGGCGACCTCCAAGTTGTTCTCCATAGTCTGGAGCCAGTCGTCGGCGTCGAGGGGTTCTTCCATCTTGCTGAACACCGGAGGGTTGGTATTCTGGAAGTTCTTGAGTTTGGATCCGGGATGATCATGATTCCCATGGCCTTGGTTAGCAAGATTTTGCAGGGCTGCGATGTTGGCTTGACGTTCAGCCCTTTCAGTCTCCCTGTCTTGAAGCAGGGTTTGCAGCAGTTGCATCATGGCATCGTTGTTGTTGCGATTGGGAGGGGCCATCTGAATATACATGAGATTATAAGATAAGAGGGAAATTCTATGGTTTATTTTGAATAAGTTCAAAAACTTGTAACAACTTGAATGCTTTGGATGACACACACAAACATTCATTCATTCATTCATGCCACATAAAACATTACAAACTAACAGTTCAACACTCCAATGGTTTTAAGAACCATTTCACATGCTACGATACAACTGTTGGGATACAACTCACACCTACATAAGTGCTCAAGTGCAGCTACCCTCGTCCTCAACGTCGATAGGAACGACATCATCAGGTCCCGGCTCCAGAAAAGTGTAGTCCTCCTCCTCAGTGAACTCATCCTCCTCGAAGTCGTCGTCGTCGCTCAGGAAGGCATCTCCTCCCTGAAGGTCGATACCGGCTTCGTCTTCCTCCATCTCCAGCAGCTGCTCCTCCTGAGCCTTGACAGTGGTCTCAAGTGATGCTATCTGAGCGCGAAGGCGCGTGATAGTAGCATCCTTCTTCGCACACCGCAGGCGAAGCTTGTTGCGGTCCCTGGACAGCATCTTGATAGCATCACCATGGGTTGCCAAGGCGAGGTGCGTCTGGTTGGCGTACGCACGAGCGTTGTCCAGATCCTGCTGTGTATGATACAGCATGAAGTATAGGTGCTCGGCGTGGTGCCTCAGCTCCGGGTGGGACTGCAGAGTCATGGGCACTCCTGAGGCATCATGCCTCACCAGGTGAGCGAAGCGGGACGCAAGCAGGCGTACCACATTCTGTCCGCGCGAGGCGTGCCAGTGCCTCCTGAAGAGCTCTCGCCAGTCCGTCGAGCCAGTTGCTCTCACGGAACGAGAACAGGATCCTCTCCTGGTTGGGAGACTCCATCGTGCCTCGCAGATCTGCAGTGATGATCCACTGGAGTTCGCCACCGGGCTGATCGTTCACCTGAATTCCGTGGAACTCAGGGTGAAGTCGCCCAAGAAAAGCTGAGACAGCGGTGAGGTCGTGCTCGAAAACGAGGCTCCCACCGTTCCCGAGCTGATAGAACTTCGCGTTGATGGGTTCATTTGGCTCCATCTGAAAGCGAAAAGGATGAGTAAGTTAGAGAGTGAATAAGTGTGGCAAAATTTTAAGTAGATTCAATTAAGAAAAGTACATTATTCATCAAATTTCGAAATAGTCTCAAAGGCAAGAATGCGAGTAAATTTTCATAAATATTCACTTCGTTTGATTTCAAAGTTAAGTTTTTATGAACGTCCATTCTAACTAGGGTCTTCAACAATGGCTCTGATACCAACTTGTCAACACCCGGATTTTTAAGTCCAGATGCCTATTATGTCATTCATCGCAATCCCAGGATAATGTTGTTGCGAGGCATAATAGTCGAATATCACAGTCATTATTTATTACAAGCCATAATGTCTTACAATCTTGAATCACTCGATTCATCTTACATAAATAGTTGATCTTTCAATCAACATACATACACAAGTTCATACATAGCGGAAGCGTAATAGTAAATGGACTCTCTAGTCCACAGGCCAACATTTGACGTCAGAAACCCCTAGTTGTCGTAGGCGTCCTGCTGGTCATCCTCGTGATAGTTCTGTTCATTATCGTATTCTGGCCATTGGAATAGCCAGGGACAAAGCCGTAAGTACTTTAGGTACTTGCAAACTAATACTAATGTAAAAGTGAAGATGGCTCTCTCCCACCTCCCCTCCACCTCCACCTCCACCTCCCCCCTCTCCACCGCCGTGCTGAGCTATGGCGTCTAAGGTCTCTTACTCATGGACGGCATCCTTCACTGGGACTTCTCCCCCGGCCTGGCGGTCGAGGATCAGGTGCGTCGACGTTTTGGCACTCCTGTGCATTTCTCTCCTTCCTCTGGGCTGGCTGAGTTCTTCTTGGTGGTTTCCTTCTCCTCTGCTTCCTTTGCTCTTTCGGAAGATTCTGTGGGATGGGCTTTGCAGTCTTGCATTGGTGGACATCATCTTGGATTCAGGGTGTTCCAACTCAGTGATCGGCGTTTCCGCTTCTCAGTGGCATCGAACAAAGTTGGGCATTTCATATATGGTTTGCATGACAGAGTTTGGCCGGATTTCGTATGTCATTTTTCGCTGTTTAAGGGAGTTCATCCTTCCGTCTCTGGGTTACAGCATCCTGGTTCAGATTCGTGGCATTCGACAGATCAGAATTTGGTAGTGGCACAGCGTGCACGGACTAATTTTCGGCCGGATTTAAAAGTGCTTTTTGATAGTGCGAGAGGTGATTCGTCCTCGGCCAGGGAATTAGCCAAGTTTGGGTTTTCTAGGGAGAAGCTTTCAGCTCATGCCTCCGGCAGGGTTTTGGTGTCTCAGTTGGATTCTTCAGTCTCCTCCAAAAGTTCATCACCGGGGACAGTCAGATTTGGATCTTTTGATGCACCAGTTATTTTGGGAAATCAATCAGCAGTTAATTGTCGCTTCTTTAATGATAATTATGTCCGCAAATTATGTGCTAGCCTTCCTAAGGAAACTCTTGAACAGTTGGAACTTCTAAGGCTAGCAAAATATTCAGAGGAGGATATCATGGTTATACTTAATTTACCGCTTATTCCGCCTAAGGATCTGGTTTTTAGCTTTTTGGGGCGCTGTTCGCGCTGCAGCCTCAATGATCACCTGCGTAAAGATTGTCCTGGGGTGTGTTTGGGTTGTCAACGTCTGGGTTCACGTTGTCAGGCTTGTGTACCTATTGACAACCAACAGAAATCTCCCGAGGTTTCTCCTGTGGGGCACCAGATTGTTGACACGTCGGATGTTTTGATTTGCCATAAGGCAGAAGTGTGTTGTACGATCTGTATGGTTCAAGGGCATTCTTCAGATAGCTGTGAATCTAAGCTTCGTTGCAAATTGTGCAAGGAATTGGGCCATATGGGCCGGAGTTGCAGGTTTCGTTGCAAGAAGTGTGTTATGGGCCTGCACTTGGCCTCTATCTGTCCTAAGAGGAAAGTCTGGAGAATCAAAGGAGGTCAGCGGCAGGTTGATCCCTTACCGGTGCGCGACGATTCGTTCTCTGATGGTTTCCGTTCAAGGAAGGTTATCTCTAATTGCAAGCGGTTTATTTGGGTAAGAAAAGATCGTTGTCCCACTGATGGGATTCCTTCTGCTGGCGTTCCCTCTTCGACCGTCACCCCCTTACAGGAGAACCCGCCATCCTCTGTTTCAGTTCCCCCGCCCCTCCCTCAGTCACCACCACCCAAACTCCTCCACCACCGTCTTCCTCGCCAACCTGCTCTGCGGCGCTGCCGCTGAAACCTTTGGTGGGCCGCATGGCGAACTTCGCTGTGCTACCTTTCCGCTACCTACCGGGGCCTCTCTCCATCAACCCTGGGCCGGCAGATCGGATTCAACGGAGTGTTCTCATCGTCAGCGATCCGCCTTCGCAGCATGAGGAGTACGCCATCATCACCATCAGCGCTAACATCCTCGATATCAACAAGGAGGCCATGCTTGATGAGGTTTGCACTATTTTGGCTCGGGACCATGGGGCACCGGTTACGTTTCCTAGAGTTTATCCGTTGGGTTTGGGATTGGTCCGATTTGCTTCTCCTGTGGTTCGTGATCACTTGATAAATACTAGTCCCCATGCTCTGGATAGTGAGGAAGAAACTACATTTAGTGTGATCCGCCATGATGAGGGTCTGAATAGACGTGCACCTGTGTTTCAACATGAGGCTTGGATTATGTTTTTGATGTTCCCATTGGATTTTCAAACTACCTACTATGTCAATAAAGCTGTTTCGTTATTTGGGAAACTACTTATGTGGCATAATCCTAGAATCAACAAAGTCAGGGTGCTTGTGAAAGTGCTTATCAAGGATCTGCGTTTGGTTCCGTTTAGTTTGCTGATGGCACAATCTGGGAACTTATTTGGGTCGGAAGGAGGTTCGTGGTCCATCCCAGTTTACATTCTGGATGGTCGTGCGGTTGCTCCAGAGGCGGTAGGAAACGAAGATCCTGTTCCTCCACTTAATGTTACGCCTCACCCATATGAGCTGCCCTTTCTCAATGATCTCCAGCAGCATCATCTGAACCTACAGGTCTGGAATCAGCAGAATGCTGATCTGGCATGGGAACAGGAGGAGGGTGTGCCTGCGCAGCAGAACCAGGATGGATGGGGGCAATGGCCAGTGGCTGCGCCGCCTGCGTCACCTGAAATATACACTGGGGTCAGTTTCAGGGCAATGACGGGATATGATGGTCCATCGATGTTAGATGGAATAGTGCCTGAACACAATGTGTCTGACAACCCGGCGACATGGTCGCCTGAATCTGATTTTCTCTCAGAAGTAGAGGTTGCGGCAGATGCTGTGATCAATGGGACACCTTCTGGTGCTTTTTCGTTCTCGCGAGCTACTGGTGAGATCGTCGAGCTGGAGGTGGAAAGGCTTCCTGTTCAACATTATGATGCTGGTTCATCTGATGGTCTCCATCGCAGCTCCGTTTTACTGGTTCTCGTGGCAGGTCTTCAGTTTACCCCTGCTAACTTTGCTGCGCTCATGAAGTTTCTGGGTATACAGATTTATCGTGCTGTGCCTGTTCTGGAGTATGTTGAGCCTGAAACTGGTTTTTTATCTGATCTGAATGGCTGTCAAGGTGACGTTGGTCTGCATTTCTGTTTTCAGCTTCAGGGTTGTTTCTTCCGTGCCATGCTGCTCCGGGGTACTTCAGGTTGTTTGTCTGAAGATCTAGCGTTAAGGTTTGCACTGAAGACGCTCATGTCTCCTTGGAAATGTACCTGGACTGTGGCTATTAGTGGACTGAGGCTGGACGAGGAAGGGAAAGTATTTTGGGCAGATGACAGTGGCTCTGAGGATATGTCTGATTCGATACCTGCTTCCTTTGCTAGTACTATGTCTAATATCTCTCAAGATGGTGGTGTAGAAGTCTCTTCGGCAGCTGGGCCGAGTAGGAGGGGTCGTCCTCGCAAGACTAAAGCTCCTGAGGTGGAATCTCATGTGAAGAGAACTTTGCGCAGCAATAGCCAAGGGTATAACTATGAGATGATTCCTTATCAACCTTCTCGGCGCAAGGTCTCCAAGATTCCTGCAGCTACTACCCCTGCGATCCTTCAGATAGAAGAAATGCAGCGCATTGGGGTGGAGGAGTGCCAGATTGACCCGGCTGCTCTGACGGTTGATCGTCTGATGAAGCAGCGTGAGGAGAAGAAGTGATCGATCCTCGTTTATCTGTTTTACCTCGTTATTTCTGTTTAAGTGTCACTGCCTGTGTGTGTCGTGAAACTTTTTGTGTGGTTGAACTATTTGTGTGTCCCTATGGCTTGTGATCGTGTTTGGAACATCTTATGTTGGAACATTCGTGGTATCAATGATCCTATGAAATGGCCACTAGTGAGTAACAAATTAGAGGAAAGCTGTGCCTCCATTATTTGCTTCCAGGAAACAAAAAGCTGGATTTTGATTCTAGTTTCATCAAAAAAATTGCCCCTCGGCGCTTTGATAAATTTGCGTTTATACCTGCGGAGGGAGCCTCTGGTGGATTACTAATTCTGTGGGTGGGTAGCTTATTTTCGGAGAGAATTGTGTTGGAAGAGTGCTTTGGGTTGGCGGTTGAATTCACCTCGCATATCTCGGCTGAAGTGTTCACCCTGGTCAATGTTTATGGTCCATGTTCTGGAATTGCTCGAGAGAACTTTGTTGCTTGGCTGTTCCACCTGGATATTGCAGATGATGCACTGTGGCTAATTCTCGGAGATTTTAATTTCTACAGATTTGTAGAGAGTAGAAACAAACAGGGGGCAAACTTGACTGATATTGCAACTTTTAATGAGATTATTAGCTATCTTGGGCTCATCGAACTCCCGATCAAAGGACGTTCTTTCACATGGGCAACATGCAAGTGGATCCGTTGTTAGTACAGCTCTACTGGTTTTTCACGTCCACGGCTTGGACGTTGAAATTCCCTAATACTCTAGTTAAACCTTTATCTCGTCCCACCTCGGATCACGTCCCCTGCATTGTGTCTATTGGAACTATGATTCCGAAAGCTAAAGTGTTTCGCTTTGAGAACTACTGGATTCGTCTGCCTGGTTTTTTGGATAAAGTCCAGTCCATTTGGAATATTTCTTGTTATGGTGATAGTGCTAAACGTTTATCGGCCAAGTTTAAATTGTTACGCAAGGGTTTGAAACAGTGGAGCTCCAGTTTTAATGTGTTGGACACTCTGATAGCCAACTGCAATGCAACCATTCTGCGCCTGGATTACTTCGAGGAACTTAGAGCTTTACATATCTCTGAATGGAATTTCCGTAATATAGTCAAGGATAAACTGCAGTTTTTACTGCTTACGTAACAGGAATATTGGAGAAAGAGATGTACAGCTCGCTGGGCTCGTCTAGGGGATGAGAATACCTCCTTTTTTCACTCCATGGCTACGATCAGATATAGGAAAAAAATGATCTCTTCCTTGACACGGGAGGATGGTTCCGTGGTTACAGAACATGGTGAGAAAGCTGGTCTCCTTTGGAATGCTTACCGTACCAGATTGGGAATCTCTATCCCGATAAACCCTCAGTTTGATTTCTCCAAGTACTTTCAGCGTTTTGAGGGATTAGATGTGTTGTCTGTGCCGTTCACACATGAGGAAATCGATAGAGTGGTATCTCATATGCCAAGTGACAAATCGCCAGGTCCAGATGGGTTCTCTGGTATCTTCCTTAAGGTTTGTTGGCCTGTGGTAAAATTTGATTTCTATAATCTCTGTCAAGAATTCTGGGAAGGGTCTGTTAATCTGCAGAGTATCAATGATTCTTTCATTACATTGATCCCCAAAATCCTGTCACCAGAAGGACCAAATGACTTTCGTCCTATCTCTCTTCTGAACATATGTCTGAAATTGCTTACCAAACTACTAGCTAATCGCCTACAGACTAAAATCTTGGACATTGTACATGATAACCAGTATGGGTTTCTCCACTCAAGAAATATCCAGGATTGTGTGGGTTGGGCTTATGAGTACATCCATCAGTGCAAGCAAGCGGGGTCACCTTCTGTTATCCTCAAACTTGATTTTGCGAAGGCATTTGACACAGTGGAACATGAAGCTATATTGAAAGTGTTTGAAAACTTGGGTTTTGACCCACGATGGTTGATGTGGTTAAAGATGCTGATGTCTTCAGGTACGTCTGAAGTGCTGCTCAATGGGGTGCCAGGTAAAAAAATTAATTGTTGACGTGGGGTTCGACAAGGAGATCCGTTGTCTCCCCTGCTGTTTGTGGGAGTGTCTGAATTATTGCAAGCCATGGTTAATTACTTGTTTCGGGAAGGAACTATAAAAGCACCTCTAAACATTCCAAATACTGACTTTCCCATTATTCAGTATGCGGACGATACTCTTCTGGTCATGCAAGCCTGTACTTTGCAACTGTCCGCGCTAAAACTTGTCCTTGAGGAGTTTGCCCAAGCAACAGGTCTCAGAGTTAACTATGCCAAGTCAGTCATTATGTCTATCAATATATCGGATGAGTTGCTTGTCTCTTTAGCATCATCATTTGGCTGTCAGGTTGGTTCTTTACCCTTTACTTATCTGGGGCTACCCATGGGTACGACTAAACCAACTGTTCAGGATCTTTCCCCCTTGGTGGGATTAGTGGAGCGCAGGTTAAATGCAAGTTCTAGGTTCCTAAACTATGGGGGCAGATTGCAATTTGTCAAATCAGTACTGTCAACCTTACCTACCTTTTACATGAGCTCCCTGAAGTTGCAAAAAAATATTCTTAATATTTGTAACAGAGCACAAAGGCACTACCTATGGGCCAAAGAGGAGGACTCCTCATATGTCAATGCACTTGCTGCCTGGTCTCTGGTCTGTCGTCCGAAAAAGCATGGGGGTCTGGGGGTTCGGAATTTGGAGCTACAAAATAAGGCACTCCTGATGAAACAGATCCACAAATTTTACTCAAAAGCATCAACTCCTTGGGTGTCCTTGGTCTGGTCATTATATGGTGATGGTGTACCGCATGCAATGACCAAAAGGGGCTCATTTTGGTGGAAAGACATCTTCAGCTTTGTAAATGAGTATAGAAGTATCACGCGAAGCCAGATTCAAAGTGGATCTTCGACTCTGTTTTGGAAAGACTTCTGGGTTGAAGGTGATCTGCTGTGCCACCAGTACCCACGGCTATTCTCATATGCTCTAGATGAGGACATATCGGTCGCCAAGATGGCAAGATTAGACCAGCTGAACTCTGGGTTTGCTCTACCCCTATCGGTGGAAGCATTCCAAGAATGGCAGGAAGTTACCCGGCTGATTGCTAATACCCCAATATTGGAGCATCTACCTGATATGCGTATATTCTGCTGGGCAGCAAATACATTCCGTCCAAATTCTATAACTTTTTGTTTGCTGGTCTTCCCAGTGATATTGCTCTAAATGAAATCTGGAATTCAAAGGCACTACCCAAGCTGAAAGTCTTTGCGTGGCTTCTGTTTTGGACAGACTCAACACGCGTGATCTTATGCAAAGGAAGCAGTGGCACCTCCCATCTGGTTTTAATTGTGAATTATGCCTCGACAATGTTCTGGAAACAGTCCATCATCTATCCTTCGACTGTGAGTTTGCAAGGCAATGTTGGGACTTCCTTAATGTTCACTGGGACGCTTCCATGGAATTAAAACAGAATTATATGTTGGCTAAGGCAGCGTTTAATGGTCCTTGTTTCTTTGAGGTGTTTGTGTGTGCCTCTTGGAATATCTGGAAACTCCGAAATGATCTGATCTTCAACCATATGCCAGTTTCTATTGCTAGATGGAAGGTGTGCCTTCAGAGTGATTTGCTGCTGCATCAATACAGAGTTAAACCGGCCAAAGTTCAACCCTTAGTTGAATGGATTGCTTCTACTTTTCTGTAATCTTTCTTTTCCTTTGGAACTTCTTTCCTCCTTGAACTTCCTGTAAGCCTTGGGATTGGCTGATGTAATTTTGTACATATTCTTTCTTATATATAAAAATACACCGTAGGGGTTTCCCCTACGGTAGAGGTGTCAAAAAAAAATACTAATGTAAAAGTGCCAACTAAAGGTACTAAGCTCTAGTTTAACTTGTATAAGCCAAATTTTAGTTCACAAGCTTGGATCATGTGCTAACTAACTTAAGTGGGAACATTAGTGTCATTCCCACAACATTGGTATAACTCCAAACAAGTCACCAAGTCACCATTCACCTTTACTAAAGTTTTCAAAAATCTGACACCGAAAACTGTATGGCCCTTCCAACCGTCTGTAACCGTGGACACGGCTATTCGAATAGATTTACACTCTGCAGAGGTTGCACACTTGTGCCACAACATTTGATTTCATCAGTCGGAATGACTCTGAATCATCGTAACACAGTACGCGGATCATCAACCATAACCTTTCACTTACAAATCCTAGTATGAGCACCTCTCCCCATGAGCTTGGCCTCCCAGTGAAGACCAACTGTCAACACGGGAACCGCACGGGGCTTGGCCGTACAATTCACCTCAATTCACATCATTTCTCAACAACGGAGGCAGCCTCGGCATAACCCCTATGATGTGTGTTCGGAGGGAACCCATACTAAGATGCATAAACTTCCAGTTAAGCCCTACCCATAATCGGGTATTGTGGGGGTACTCAAAAATTGGAAAGGTATCGCATTCAAACCAATATCAGGTTTTCATCAAAAATCACCATCTTCTCTTGTTCATAATCAACCTCAAATCATTCAATGGAATGTTTCATCATTCCAAGGTTTCAAATATTTAACCATTCATATGTTCCCATCTAGAGTAGTCAAGTTTTAGTATTTTAGCACTAGCACTAATCATGAGGGGTGCTACATTGCTTTGCTATCCATAAGACTAACTTTGCCACTCTAGTAGTTTGATTCACCTATACCATTTGAAATCAATCTTTGAAAACACAACAAGTAAGACTTGTATGGTATAAATGTAGGATAGGATTGTATGAAGAAAGATAAGAATCATGGTGCCTTGCCCAAGGAGGGATTTGCACTTTGCAAGAGTATTAGCTTGCCTTGGTAGTTCTCTAGGTTTTCTCCTTCTTCTTCTGGGTAGAATCCTTCTTCCTCTTGGTAATCTCCGGTGCTAGCGTCTAAATTTGAATACGAGGAATAATCACTTAACAAGCTCAAGAGCTAGACTAAGCACATCATTACTTCACAAAAGCTATGCTAAGCACACACATGAAATAAGTAGGTGCATTGGTTGGGTGACTTGAGGAAAATAATTTCCTCTCATTCATATGTGACAAGTAAATTCCATATGGTTCTTTGAGGAATAATTTCCTCTCATTGAAATCCTCTTAAGATTTAATTTCTCAAACAATAATACATGAACTTATGTTGACCCAAGTCAACCATTCATTATCATTATTGAAGAAAATGATTTAAATTAGGTAGACCACCTCATACCATTTAATAATTCTACAAATGATTTAAATCTCCAAGCATTTCATAAAAGAATGTTGGACCAGGGGTTCATACATCTCATGAATTCACTTGAGACAAGATTTAAATGAAGTAAAATACTTCATAAGATTTACATATTAGTTTTGGACAATATCACTTAACTAAACTAGCCATATTGTCCATTAATTAAACTAGGGCATGATCATGCAAAGTGACCACACCATTTTCTTGCAGAAACAATTAGTGTAAGTCAAATGTGAGCTATTGGAGTTGGAACTAACTTAATATCGAGTTTGGTTGATTTTTAAGAATTATTTGAATCATAAAAAGTCCCTGCCTTCTTCTTTTTATCATTTTATTTCTACAATGAATCTCGAAGTGATACCAGTGGCAAAATGTAGAACTTTTTAGTAGCTTTCCAAAAATATAAAGTTTGTTAAATTTGGCCAAGCCAAACAGATTCTATGAATTTTCAAAGTTGGGTTCAGTATTGAATTCAAACTAAATTTACTAAACGAAGTTTGAATTAAATAGGCCGGCGGGAAAAGCTAACGGGCCAGGTTTTTAAACTAACGGCCTGCTCAGCCCAACAGCGCATCCAGTGCGAGTCGGCCGCCTGACAGCGTGGGTCCCGCATGTCAGCGGCTCTTTAAACCCGGAACGGTATGGAGCATCGCGGTGCGTTGGATTAGAACTAGATCGAACGGCTCACGCGTGTCGTCGTCGACGGCGAGAGAGAAGCTCGCCGGCAGCGCAGGTAGGGGGTCGGAGGGCTTACGGTGGCTCCAGCTAGGGTTGGCAATGTGCTTGACGAGGTTGTAGACGACGGCGAGGCTCCTGGTAGCAGTGGCGTCGTCAGGGGCGGCCTCCTTCTCCCGCGATTGCTGCAGGGCTTCCGCGGCAGTGATGCGTCGATTGGGCGACGGCAGTGGCTAATCAAGCATGGTGAGGTGCTTAGGAGGTCGAGGAAGGAGAGGGGCGTGTTGTGGTGTGCTCTGATCGACGAATGGATGCCTCCTTTTATAGGCGCGCGTGGGTGCTGAGGTGCCGCGGCAATGGCGACAAGGGCTCCGCGTTTCTGGTGGGCTAGCGAGCTAGGCGTTGGCGCCGTGGTGTTCACGACGTCACCACGGTCCTCGGAGCGTCAACGGCGCGGTAAATGGTGGCGTACGGTGGTCGGGCGGGCGCGTGTACTGTCGCGGCCGTGGCGGGCGCGTTCGTCCTCTCCAGCGTCCGTGGTCGCCACGGCATGATGTCGGCGTGTCCGGCGAGCTCCGCGTGGCGAGGAGAGTACCGTGGCGCGCGGATATGGTCGGGGTACGGCGAGATTTCTCGAGCGCCGCGTGGCCGGGTCGCGCGCGTCCGTGCGCCAGTGACGTCGCCCATGCCGCTCGCGGCGTACCTGGGCGTACCTGGGCGCGCGTCGTCCGGGTCCTGTCGTCGTCCTCGCGATCAACGGCTTGCACAGACGATCTCAGCTGGTCGTGGGCGACGCGTTGGACACGGTGGCCGTGCAGATGATGGAGAGAAAAGGGGGGAGGCGTGTCGAGGGGCGACGTGGCCGGCATGGCCATGTCCACGCCATGGCTGGCCTCTCCTGGGGTTTCCTTGGCATGGGCTTGGTGTAGGAGTGTCCCATCGTCATGGCTAGCGTGTGTGAGGGTCAAGTGGTGGCCTGGTTGATCACATTTTAAAAAAATGGAGATTGTTGAATCTGTTTCAAAGTCTCATCTTTGCTTGATCATATCTCTTGATCCAGAAAGATTTTGGTAAGATGATCTTTACAAAAGTTGTTCACCTTGTTGAGTACTTGGATGACATGCAAAGAAAAGGATTTGTTTGGTTTAGAAAACTTGAAATACTGAGGCTCAAAGTGGTGACCAGAATGTAAAAGTCAGAAATGACCATTATCTCATGTGAGCCAAAATTGAATTTGGATTTGATTCAAATGGTATCTCTTTGATTCCCCAAAGTTGTAATAACCATTTAATAGCATATTACAAATAATGGTGAAGTCAAAAGGGTCTAGGGTCAAAATTTGCAAAAATGGCATAGGCCATATGTTAGGGTTTTTAGGGTTTTCCTCTTATTTGATTTCTTTCTCTTTTTGATTTATTAGGTTGGTGATCTTCACTTGATCACTTTAAGGTTTTAGAGTTCAACACATAAACAATAAAACACTCATCATGGCATAGCACTCAAAATGCACAAGTCCTATGCAGGGTACTATATGTCAATTTAAAAGTTTTTGTTGGTTCTCAAATTTGGATCTCTGGAATTCCTCTTCTTCCTTTATTGAAATTTGGGATGTTACAGTTTATGCCCATTTGAATCTTGGTCAAATCCTATGTTTGACCAAGATTTAAACAAGTTAATTTAAAACATGAAAATGAAAAGGTAAGCATGGAACCTTCTTAGTCACTCTAAGATGAAGTTTTTGGGAGGTTTTTGAAATTTCCATGTTTGAAACCCAAAACCACTTCTCTTCATGTTTGACTTCATAATACAGATCGAGTTTAGGGTTAGGGCCAGGGTAGATACATGATTTTTCTTGTTTTAATATGTCTAGACCATGTTTATCAACTTGAATGCTCATTATATGACATAAAAAGGCTATGTGCTTTGGTTTTTTTATTTTTTTATTTTTTTGTATTTTTATGCCCATTTGAATCTTGGTCAAATCCTAGGTTTGACCAAGATTTAAACAAGTTTAAAACATGAAAATGAAAAGGTAAGCATGGATCCTTCTTAGTCATTCAAAAATGAAGCTTTTGGGGGGTTCTTGAAATCGCAATGTTTGAAACCCAAAACCACTTCTCTTCATATGGTTGACTTCATAAGATAGAGTTTAGGGTTAGGGGGTAGATTGATACATGATTTGTCGGGTTTGAATATGTCTAGACATGCTTGTTTATCAACTTGAATGCTTACTATATGACATAAGAAGACTATATGTGCGTTGGTTTTCATTTTTTTTTTGTTTTTTCTGAATTAATGTTTATGCCCATTTGAATCTTGGTCAAAACCTAGGTTTGACCAAGATTTGAACAAGTTTAAAACATGAAAATGAAAAGGTAAGCATGGATCCTTCTTAGTCATTCTAAAATGAAGCTTTTGGGGGGTTCTTGAAATCTCAATGTTTGAAACCCAAATCCACTTCTCTTCATGGTTGACTTCATAAGACAGAGTTTAGTGTTAGGGGTAGATACATGATTTGTCGGGTTAATTTGAATATGTCTAGACATGCATGCTTGTTTATCAACTTGAATGCTTACTATATGACATAATAAGACTATATGTGTGTTGGTCAAATCCTATGTTTGACCAAGATTTAAACAAGCATAAATCCTGAAAATGAAAAGGTAAGCTTGGATCCTTCTTATTCACTCTAAAATTAAGCTTTTGGGAAGTTTTTGAAATTTTCATGTTTGAAACCCAAAACCACTTCTCTTCATGCTTGACTTCGTAAGACATAGTTAAGGGCTAGGGGGTAGATACATGCTTTTTCTGTTTTGAATATGTCTAGACCTTGTTCATATCGATCAACTTGAATGCTTAATATATATATATATATATATATATATAATATATAATATATATATATATATATATATGACATAAGAAGGCTATGTGCTTTGGTTTTCATTTTTTGATTTTTTCTGAATGTTTAATGCCATTTGAATCTTGGTCAAGTCCTAGGTTTGACCAAGATTTTAGCAAGTTTAAAACACATGAAAATGAAAAGGCAAGCCTGGATCCTTCTTAGTCATTCTAAAATGAAGCTTTTGGGGGGTTCTTGAAATCTCAATATAATGTTTGAAACCCAAAACCACTTCTCTTCATGCTTGACTTCATAAGACAGAGTTAAGGGTCGGGGGTAGATCGATACATGCTTTTTCTGTTTTGAATATGTCTAGACCTTGTTGATCAACTTGAATGCTTACTATATATGACATAAGAAGGCTATGTGCTTTGGTTTTTCATTTTTCTATTTTTTTTTTGAATTTTATGCCCATTTGAATCTTGGTCAAATACTAGCTAGCTAGGTTCGACGAAGATTTAAACAATTTTAAAACATGAAAATGAAAAGGCAAGCCTGGATCTTTTTTAGTCACTCTAAAATGAAGCTTTTGGGAGGTTCTTGAAATTTCCATGTTTGAAACCAATACGACTTCTCTTCATGCTAGGCTTCATAAGATCGACCGAGTTTATGGTTAGGGGGTAGATACATGCTTTTTCTGTTTTGAATATGCCTAGACCTTGTTCATCTATTTGAAATTTCCATGTTTGAAACCCAAAACCACTTCTCTTCATGCTTGACTCCATAATACAGAGTTTAAGGTTAGGGCCAGGGTAGATACATGATTTTTATAGTTTGAGTATGTCTAGACCATGTTTATCAACTTGAGTGCTCATGCATTATATGACATAAAAAGGCTATGTGCGTTTTTTTGTTTTTTATACCCATTTGAATCTTGGTCAAATCATAGTTTTGACCAGGATTTAAACAAGTTTAAAACATGAAAATGAAAAGGTAAGCATGGATCCTTCTTAGTCATTCAAAAATGAAGCTTTTGGGGGTTCTTGAAATCTCAATGTTTGAAACCCAAAACCACTTCTCTTCATATGGTTGACTTCATAAGACAGAGTTTAGGGTTAGGGGGTAGATCGATACTTGATTTGTCGGGTTTGAATATGTCTAGACATGCTTGTTTATCAACTTGAATGCTTACTATATGACACAAGAAGACTATATGTGCGTTGGTTTTTCATTTTTTTGTTTTTTCTGAATTAATGTTTATGCCCATTTGAATCTTGGTCAAATCCTGGGTTTGACCAAGATTTAAACAAGTTTAAAACATAAAATGAAAAGGTAAGCCTGGATCCTTCTTAGTCATTCTAAAATGAAGCTTTTGGGGGTTCTTGAATCTTAATATAATGTTTGAAACCCAAAACCACTTCTCTTCATGGTTGACTTCATAAGAAATAGTTTAGGGTTAGGGGGTATATACATGATTTGTCGGGTTTGAATTTTTCTAGACATGCTTGTTTATCAACTTGAATGCTTAGTAGCTATATATGACATAAGAAGACTATATGTGCATTGGTTTTTCATTTTTTTGTTTTTCTGAATGTTTATGCCCATTTGAATCTTGGTCAAATCCTAGGTTTGACCTAGATTTAAACAAGTTTAAAACATGAAAATTAAAAGGTAAGCGTGTATCCTTCTTAGTCACTCTAAAATGAAGCTTTTGTTGGGAGGTTTTTGAAATTTCCATGTTTGAAACCCAAAACCATTTCTCTTCATGCTTGACTTCATAAGACAAAGTTTAGGGTTAGGTGTAGATACATGATTTGTCTGGTTTGAATATGTCTAGACCTTGTTTATTAACTTCAATTCCTACTATATGACATAAGAAGACTATGTGTGCTTTTGGTTTTTCATTGTTTTTTGATTTTTTCGAATGTTTATGCCCATTTGAATCTAAAGGTGAGAGAACACGTTAATGGTTATTCTAACAAAGGTCATGCTTGGTATCTTACCTATGTATTATGGTACATCACAAATGTAAAATGAAAATATGTGCATCTCTATAAACCCTAAACCCTAACCCTAACTATATAGAAAAAGATGAACAATCCATGCTTTTCGATTGCCTTTTTTGTTTGGCTTGATTTCAAATTTAGTGGGGAGGGGGGTAGGGGACGAGTGTGTTTCTTTCGATGCCTCTCTCGTATTTGCTAGTTTTGGGGGGTCACACAAATTCAGGGTAGCATACTGCCCACCCCCTCCCTTCACGCGCGGAAAAAGTGAGTTAACTTGGCTTTCCTACCCTTGAATCCATACGAAACTTTGTACGGAGTTCTAATACAATATAATGATCACCCGAATTATTACACCAACAGGTCTGTCACTTACGTGTGGTTCCCATGCGTGAGGTCCCACACTTCAGTGAGCACAAGTCACGGACAATTTTTTGCATATGTTGCAAAGGATAAAAGGTGGAAGAGGGATCACACGGAAGGAGAAGAGGAAGAGAGAGCGATCACGGCCTCGAAATGCTTCAACCTTTCCGGGAAGTGATGTTGAGCGGCACGCAAGGTTTTTCGGTCGCTGCAAACTGCCGGTGCGGCGATTTTGACAGAAATAACCCTTTTGGCAAAGAAAAGCATGGACTGACCCTCTGAGCAATCTATTTCATTGGACTAACCTTTTGTGTGGCTCATTCTATGTTTTTCTTCGCCAAAAGGGTTACTTTGTCAAAATCGCCCCCTGCAGTGCAGGCTACGCCCCCGTCTAATATTCTTTTTTTTTCAATGACAAAAGGGGGGAGATAGAGAGAGAGAGTCTTGACGACGTGTCTTCACTTGACAAAGAAGATTGTTGGAAGTTTGCCTACCTACCGCACATGACTTGTGCTCACTAAAGTGTGGGACCTGCATGCATGGGACCCCTGCAGCCCTCTTAGGGCGGACGTGTGAGACGCAAAATATGGTTTTTAGTTTAGTAAGGCAAAAAAATAAGCCTTGGAGGGCCGAGGCGGGGCGGCCGTCCGCCATTTTATACCTTTACGCCCCCACACCTCGTTTCATTTGTCATGTCTACCAAGGAAGAGCTCGGAGGAGAAGATGCAGTCCTAGCTTCTCGACCCCCTGGCGCCCCACGCATAAATACTACTACCAGAAGTACACTGTCTCTAACAATCCTGCTTGCGAAGGGAGATCTCGGAGGAGACGATGCGGGCTCGGCGTCCCCGCCGTTGATGAGCCGGGACACAAGGGTTACTACGCCTCTTTTAATTACCTTCGTTTTGCTTGGTAATACTCGGACTTATATCCGTTATCTTCCGTAGGAGAGGGTCGATATCGCCGGAGAAGATGATGTGAGGCGAGATGATCAAGCTCGCGAGGAGAAGATGATGTAAAGGAGATGGTCAAGCTCGGAGCAGAAGATGATGTAAAGGAGATAGTCAATGTCGGAGAAGATGATGTAAAGGAGTTAGTCAATCTCGGAGAAGATGTGGTGGCATTGGACCAACAGCGGTCATTGGGCGAGATCCCGGAAACTCACTTACCTCGTTTGCACTGGTAATGATATGCCTGATCTATAACATTTTGAACATTTTTCGTCGGCTTACACATGAGCTATCTCGGCTTAGGGTCAACAAGGCCCCGGGAGCGGAACTTCCGCATCTCGGCGCGGAGAACTCCGAGTTACGCCAGAAGCGCCCTGGGGAATCGCACGCGCAGGCGCATCACATCCGTTCGCAGGATCTCTCATCCTTCGACGTCAGGTTCCAGCGAGAGGTCGTAGAAGAAGATAAGTTGCCAGCTTCCCCGCCGTTCAAGAGGATGAAGGAGCTGAAGACGGAGGTTAATATTAGCTGACTTTGGGTTGCTGGTTTTTGGGTACTTCGAGTCACTGACATGTAGACACCACTTAAGTCTGTCCTACATGTTAGTGACCACATTCGTTAATCAGCTAATTTGTGCCCTTCGTTTGCCGGTAACGCTCGATATGTTTGTTGTTACCTTTGGCAGGATCACTCCCCTTGCTTATCCTGTCGGAGGATGAAGTTGGATCTTGCCAGCATGCGGGAGGAGAACAGAGAGTTAGGGATCAAGATATTTCGGTACGAGCGGGCGGTGTCTTTCCTAGAAGTGGATGAGATCACGGCCTGTGCTCGTAGGAGTTGTGATGAGGCCATTCATGCGGGAGAACGGATCAAAGCTCAGCTTGTCTCTTTGATGGAAGTCGCAGAACGCGTGATTTTCAATGCTAGAGAGGCGCGGGAATGACTTCTGGTGGCTGAAGATCTCGCATAGCAGTTTAATCATGTGCGCTTATTAGTTGCCTACTACTTTTGTAATTATTCACAATTAAGTATGTATCAATGGCTTGCCTTTTGTGTGACGGAGGAAATTGCACATACCACCACTTGTTGGTGCAGTTTTTGCACATAACACAATTTGAGATTCTTTTTACACAAATAACCAGATTTTGACGTAAACTTTTGCACAAAAAACAACCTTACTCCATGTTTTCTTTTGTCTTCTAAAGACATGTAGGTGCTTCGAAAAATACCTCCGTTCCAATGCTTAAAGCTTAGTATATGTTTCTTGAAAAGTCAAACCAAGTAAAGTTCGACCAAACTCTTAGAAGAATCTATCAGCACATATAATATTTTGTAGACACCATATGAAAATATAATTTATTTTCTATCTAATAATATTGATTTTGTATCTTGCATATTAATGCTTTTGGTAAAAACTTAGTCAAACTTAACATAGCTTGACTTTCTAAAAATCAATTTAATCCTTAAGCTTTGGGACGGTGGTTCTAGACGTGGTCTAGACCTGTTTCAACATATTGCCTTCGCATTTTTTAAACGCATGGAGTTTCTTACAAAGTTTATTTTTTGAAATATATTCGACTTTGTATTATTTTTATTCATTTTCCCCTGGTTGTCATGTTTTCTGTCCGGCTTCCCCAGCCCATCCATCCGTAACCCACATGCGCGCGTGACACGAGTAGTGGGAGACATGGTGCCCAAAGGGATAGCTTTTATTAATGGTGGCGACGGTTCCCTAGGCCAATGCTGGTGATACGTCTCATCGTCGCTAGCTGTGCCTTCCCCATGCGGCCGTATTAATGCACACCACTCGCTCCTTTGCGCCTCCGCGGCTGATCAAGTAAGTTTGATCATAAAAGATGATCACATAAGCTCGATGATTACCTATAACCTAAAAATTATCTTAATTTGTAAACGAAGACATAAAATAACTAGTTGTTTGATTAGGAAAGACAAAGGAAATTTCTATTGAGATTGAGTTCATTTCATAGTTGTTATAGACACATAGCAATATTACCAAGAGATAGGATTGTAGAGAAAGCAATCCATAGGTATTTTGGAGGGTTCTCAATCCTTTGAATCAAGCAAGCTCTATAGGAAAAATCCCTATGTGTAAAAATCCTACTCCGTACAAGATACCTTTAGAAATCCTTTGGACCAAACAAACTCCGATTCATATTAGTTTACTATAATATGGATATATCTAGACACATTTTAGTTCTAGATTCATCCATATCATTTGACAAGTAATATGAATCGGAGTGAGTATATTAAATGGAGTAGTATATATTGTTCGAAAAAATTAAGTTATACTGTAATAAAGAAACCATTTCTGTGGTCAAGCCGATTTGACGGGACGATAGTCGCACCGGGACGTAGTGGCGTGCTATCCGTGGTGACCCGGCATACCACTCGCATGGTGTAGTATGCAAGTCTGATATAACACCAATGAAACACCGTTCCACTAGTATTATATCGCTCGAGTGGTACAACGAAACATATGCGGGTCCAAGGCATGTCTATAGAATTACAATATTGATTCTATTACATAAGATCAACACTGACCTCCTACTTTACAATGAGGTAAATCTGCAAATAAACTCCAGAAGAACGACTCGTAGTCTAAACCTATCACGAACTCTATTTGTAGAGTATTTGACTAGCTATAGAGGCTAAGCATAGATTCTAGCTAAGTAGGAGCTAGGTTTAGGAAGCTAGTTCCATTCTATAGCTAAACTAGGTTTTTTCCTTGTTGGATGTGGTATCTGACTCATCTGACAGGGTCCTGTCTCTTGAAGTAGTTGTTGACTCCTCGGTCTTCGAGTTGCGTTGTAGCTCCTCCTTCGATGCCTCCATATCTAAGCAGGGGATTTAAGAGTGGGATGAGTACGAGCGTACTCAACAAGTTCATTATAGGAAAGAGGTGTTTAATGCACTAGCTACGGCATTAGACCAGAAAGTCTAATACCAATGCAGGTTTTCATAATCATTTCTTCAAAAGGTTGCTTTTATTCGGAAGAACTATGTCCGTCGGCCTTCACCGGTTTACTAGAACTTCATGGAGCTCCTTTCAGGCGGCGTTCGCAGATTCCATATCCCGGAACAGGGAGTGACAGGTCACGATTCATTACACTCTGCAGAGGTGTGTTGCTTTACCCATAAGAGATCTTAACCTTGGTGCCAACCGGGCGTACTCCCCGTCCACACTTCCTTTGGTGTGAGGCCCGGTATAAGGTCTAGCCAATCATGTTCCTCCGCTACCTCGAACACCCACCCGTTGTTGCATGCGCCGACCATGGGTCCACGTCGGTCCCATTATTCCTGTAGATTTCAAGGTGGACCCCGACCACGACAACAGTGCTGGGCTCTACCATACACTCCTACGCCGGTGGCTGCAACCCATCATAGACCGCAATACCGTGGGGACTTAGGACTCCCCAGCCTCACCATCTTGCTCCTTCGGGCGACAAGTGTACTACGGACTATGCCGTGGGGACTTAGGACTCCCCAGCCTCACCCGGCTTGCCCCCTTGGATTACAAGTGTACTACGGTAAAGCGCATCCGTTGATGAACGAGAGGTGGAAACACTTTTGACTACTCCGTCCCACTCCGGATCTTATGGTTAACACGGGTATTACGGCACAAGAATCACTGGCGACATTTGTTGTTTAATCCTAGATGGATATAAACCCGTGCAATGGAACCTCCACCATATCAACACAATCCATGGTTCCATTGCCCACCACTTAGTCATATTCATAGTTATGAAAGTAGTGGTTTTGATTTTTGTGCAATAGTGATAACCATAATACTTTGCAAGTAATTTGATAAAAATACTCAAATGACATGAGCAAGTGATGAACTTGCCTTTCTTGACTGCAAGATTATGCAGACAAGGTCTTCGATACGTAGTAACTCCAACTTCTGAAATAGCATCATCGTCCGGTAAGGACGATGTTTAAAAGATGGCAAGGATGCAATAATGCATAATAATGAGATGCAATCGCTCTAAGCGTGACCTAACCCCGATGATTTAGGATTAGTGAGTGGTAATGATTAATTCAGGGTGTGTTGCACTTTTAGGGTGATTTACAAACAAGGTTCTTATTCAGGTTTGTGTTGCTTTAGAATCATAAGCAAGTGGTATAATGTAAAGTAACAGTCATACACAGCAAAGATTATTAGTAGTATAGTAAGTAAAGAGCAGTTGTCAGTTTTAATATTTTATGGCATGGTTAATGATTACTTGTTATATTCTTCAAAAGAATAACTTTTGAAGAACATGTTCTTCAATAAAGAACAACTATGACAATTGGGTTTGTGGTTTGCTATAATTTATTCTGGTTCCAGGTAGTTTCTGGGTAAGTATAAGATGGATCACAACATAGTTGGATTCATCAGCAACTAGGCTTGATTGGTTTTACTTAAGCATGAGCAACTTAAGCAATTAATTATCCATGGTTGCTATATATCAAGGTTGATTCATCTTGCTGGTGATTGCTAGCTAGGGTTTATAGGTCCTTATAAGCAGGGTTGATGAGAATTCCTTATTTTCTTCAAAAGAATAACTTTTGAAGAACATACTTCTTAAGTAATAAGAAGTATATCAATTAGGGTTGAGGTTACTCTCTATTTTCTTCAAAAGAATAACTTCTGAAGAACATACTTCTTACATAATAAGAAGAATAATAATCAGGTTGGGGTTGTTTAGGTTTGCTATTTAGTTACCTAAGTAAAGATTGGTTGGTTCTTAAATAGGATGTTCATTAATTATTTAACACTAGTAGGGTTTAATGGAATAGTGTAATGTAAAGTAATAGGTATAGTGGCTATTAAGGTTCATCACAATGGTGTGATGCTAAATAGGGATAAATAGGAATGATGGTTTTGGGTAATAGGATCTAGGGTTTACACTAGGTTGACCCTACTTGATAATTTAGGTCTGATGAAGATGAACACATGGGATTCTAAATTCTTAGTGATAGGACTCCTTCATTTTATGTGGACATGGCAAGTATTTAATTGTTATTATGGTTCTATGATTTAAAATAAAATATTATGATCACATGTTCTAACCTAAGGTTTAGGTTAGAAGCAATTTAGGGTTCACACATAAAATAGTGGAGCTAGGGTTCTAAATGGCATTAGGGTTTTAGTGTTCACATAAAATTATGAAACCATATTGTTATTTATATGGAACTAGGGTTTCATAATTACTATTTAGTTCTTAGATTACTAACTTGTTTACAAAGTTGAAGTTATTAGTAACTTTGAAATAAAAATAATATTGGATTTATCATTTTATTATTTTTTACAGATTTTAATAATTAAGGTAATTGTTAAACAGAGTTTAAATCCTCCTAATAAGGATTTAATAAATTATAAGCAAAGGAAAATTTGTTTTAATATTTTCCTAATTTGCTTACTGGTTTTTATTAATTTTAGAGGTTTTTCTTAATTGTTAACTTTTAATTAAATTTGGAATTAAAATTAAAGGCTTAATTAACAAGTATTAAATAATTGAATTTTTATTAAAAATAAAAATTTCATATTATATTTTTATTGGATAGAATTTTCTTTTCTAAGAATTTTGATATCTCATTTATATTTTTCTGACTTAATTTGAATTTTCTAAATTCAATTGAAGTTGCAGATGTTTATTGAATTTGAATATGAAACGGAATTACTAAGGCTACCCGGGTTAATCTACACCCAGGGACTGACTGGTGGGCCAGTAGCCACGTTGGCTGCCACGGTGGCAGTGATGTGGCAACCATGGCCACCACCGGCGCCCAGTAGAGGATGGACTCGACGCTCAGGCGACTGCGGGGCGGCGCGAACTAGCGCATACGACGCGCGTGAGTGTGCTGAACCTCTACGTGGCGGCGCCGCTCGGAAATGGCCACCGGAGCTTGCCCGGCGGCGAGGTGCTCCGGCGACACACACGGTCTAGCGACGCGAGGGCGCTACGGCCAGCAATCGAGCGAGGCATGCATGCTAGGGGACTCAGGAGCTCACCTGGATCACGACGCGCGTGACGGCGAGGCTTGGTGTGGCCTGGTTCGCCGGAATCGCCCGCTCCCGTCGTCGGAGAAGACGAGCTCGACGGCGGCGCTATGGGTCATCTGGGGTCGATTCCTCCTACAGGCAGAGCAAGTCGAGGGCGGCGGTCTCGATGGTGGTCACGGCGAGGCTCGGGGTGGTCTCTGTCGACGGCGACGGCCGGAGCCCGTGGGACTAGGGTTTCGGAATTTGGGAAAGTGTGAGGCAGAGGAAGAAGAAAGCGAGCTAGGGTTCGTCTTGAGCCTTTATACGGCGCTAGGGCACGCCTAGTCACCACGTCGAGCCAGGGGTGGTCGCCAGCGAGAGGGAGGAGCGAGCACGCCGTCGTGCTGTCGTCCATGCACGAGGAAGAGAGGATGAGGTCGATCCTCCTCTCGTTGTGTTATCACCGGAATTTGACCAAGTCG